>NC_133464.1:9282500-9582500 GCF_048565385.1 Saimiri boliviensis | reverse complement strand
TATAAATAGATTATATTTGGAATATGTAGTTAATATATTTTTCCACACATTCATAAGTGGTAGTTAAAAAAATTAAAAATGATCATATTGATGCCATTAATTGTTACAAAAGTACATTTTTTAATCTGAAATTTTAATATAAATTTTCATAATTACCTTGTTTTAATGGAGCTAAATTTTGTATAAAAATAGGGATAGGGTATAAACAAGGAAGATACTTGTGGAAGAAATTTATTTTTAAAAATTTCCATGTTATTGAAGTTTCCTGTTTTGAGGATAGATACATCTTATCTATAAATCATTATTTTGGTACAGTTACCTGGCACTTAATTCGGTCTATATTTCTGTAATAAATTTTACAACACTTATATTCCCATTTATTGATTACCAATGATATTTTCTTTTGATTCAGTTGACCTCTGAAAGTCCCAATGTTAAAAGGTGGAAGCTGTTGGGAAACTCAGATGTGTGTAACTTCTAGCAAAAAGCACATTTGATTCTATTAAATTTAGGCCCAGTTAGCTACTGGGGATCCATCTTGAAGGATAGGTTGTCTTGGGTTACTATTTCTTCACATTTGAAAGCAACTAAGAAAAGTATGGAGAACTCTATCCCCACTTTGACAAAATATTTCCCCTTTTGTTAGTGTTCCATTGGTTTTTACATAAAATTGATATAATAAATGACTATTTTTGCTGATACAGATTTTTGAAAATTAATGAATTAGGTATTAGTAGCTTTGTCAGAGCGTCACTTCAATTGAAGTAAACAAATCTCAATTTTCATCATTGTTTACTTATCAACTGAAAGGTTCTTTCACCTAAATTGCAAGATTCTTTAGAACCTACTATCATTTTACTCGCCTAGATTTTCTAGTTTCTCCCCAAAATATACCTCCATTGTATTCTGCAGTTAATTCCCAATAAATCTTTCAACCTGAATTCTTTCTGAACTTTCTAACTCTATGAATGCCTAAAATAGGTAAGTCATTCCTACCTACTTTAAACTGTTCTTATTTTTTTCCTCCTGTCTCAAAAAGCCATGAAATGGCATAATTTGATTATATTTTCAAATTGTTACATGTATAATTATTTTATTTTCTACAAATAGAATTAAAATTTATTTTTGTGTATAATTTGTTTCATGTATCTTTTTTTTGATTTTCATTTTAGATGTATGGAGTTCATATGCAGGGTTTTATCTGGGTGTATTGTGTGTTGCTGAAGTTTGGGGTGTGAACGATTCCTTCATCTGGGTCCTGGGCATAGTAGTACCCAATAGGTAGTTTTTTTTACCCTTCCCACCTCCCTCCCTCTCTCCTCTAGTAGTCTCCACTTTCTATTGTTGCCATCTTTATGTCCATGAGTATCCAATGTTTACTTCCCACTTATAAGTGAGAATATGTAGTATTTGGTTTTCTGTGCCTATGTTAATTCATTTAGGATAATAACCTCCAGTTGTATTTATGTTACTGGAAAGGACAGGATTTTATTCCCTTCTATGGCTACCTAGTATTCCATGGTATATATATACCACATTTTCTTTATGCAATCTACCATTGATGGCCACCTTTTGATTACATGTCTTTACACTATTGTGAACAGTCCTGCAATGAACATGAGGGTGCATGTGTCTTTCTGGTAGAAAGATTTGTTTTTCTCTGTCTGTATGCTCAGTAATGGGATTGCTAGGTAAATTGTAGAACCGTAGCTCTGTGTTAAGTTCTCTGAGAAATCTCCAAACTGCTTTCCACAGTGGTTGAACTAATGTACATTCCCACCAACAGTGTATCAGTGTTCCCTTTGCTCTGCAACTTCACCAGCATCTTTTTTTTTTTTAACTTTTTAATAAAAACTCTTCTGACTGGTGTGAGATGGTATCTCACTGTGTGGTTTTGATTAGCATTTCTCTAGTTATTAATAATGTTGAGAATTTTTTATATGGATAGAGGACGCTTGTGTGTCTTCTTTTGAGAAATGTCTGTTCATGTCTTTTGCCCATTTCTTTTTTTAATTTTAATTTCTGGGGAACTTGTGCAGAATGTGCAGGTTTTCTACATAGGTAAATGTATGACATGATAGTTTGCCGCAGCTATCAACCCATAACCTAGGTATTAAGGCTGGCATGTATCAGCTATTTTTCCTGATGCTCTCCTCCTCCCCTGCTTTCCCCTAACAGGCCCCAGTGCATGTTGTTCCCCTCCCTGTGTCCATGTGTTCTCATTGTTCAGCTCCCACTTACAAGTGAGAACCTCTGGTATTAGTTTGCTCAGGATAATTGCCCATTTCTTAAAGGATATATTTGTGTTTTTCTTGTTCAATTGTTCAAGTTTCTTATAGATTCTGAATAGTTTATTATAGTTTCTGAATAGTTTTTTATAGATTCGAAATATTAGACCTTTGTCAGATGCATAGTTTGTGAATAATTTTTCCCATTCTGTCGTCTGTTTACTCTGTTGATAGTTTCCTTTGCTATGCAGAAGCTTTTTAGTTTAGTTAGGGCTGACTTGTCAATTTTGTTTTTGTTGGAATTGCTTTTGAGAACTTAGTCATACATTTTTCCTAAGGCTATGTACAGAATGGTGTTTCCTAGGTTTTCTTCTAGGAATCTTATAGTTTAAGGTCTTACTTTTAAATATTTAATTGATCTTATGTTTACTTTTGCATACAGTGAAATTTAGGGGATCAGTATCATTTTCCTTCATGTGGCTAGTCAGCTATCCCAATATCATTTATTGAATAGAGTCATTTATTCATTTCTTATTTTTGTTGACTGTCAAAGATCAGATAACCATAGATATGTGACTTTATTTCTGGGTTCCATATTCTGTTCCAATGGTCTATGTGTCTGTTTTTGCATCAACATTATGCTGTTTTGGTTACTGTAGCCTTGTAGTGTACTTTGCAGTATAGTTTTTCATTAGATTTCTTTTCAGATAACATGATGTGTCCAGCTTTGTTCTTTAAGTTTAGAATTGCTTTAGACACTTGGGCTCCTTTTTGGTTCTAAGTGAATTTTGGGATCTTTTTTTCTTATTCTGTGAAAAATAAAATTAGTTTTATAGGAATAGCCTTGAATCTGTAGATTGCTTTGGGTAGTATGGTCATCTTAACAATACTGATTCTTCTGAAGCATGAAATTGGAATGTTCTTCCATTTCTTTCTGTGATGCATGATTACTTTTAGCTGTTTTATAGTTCTCCTTATAGAGCTCTTTCACTTTGGTTAGATGCATTATTACGTATTTTATTGTATTTTGGCTATTTAAATGGGATTGCATTTTGATTTGGCTCTCAGCTTGAACATTTTTGGTATATAGAAATGCTATTGATTTTTGTACATTAATTTTGAATCCTGAAATTTTTTATTATTTATTTATTATCAGTGCCAAGAGCCTTTTGGAAGAGTCTTTAGGGTCTTCTAGGGACCAGACAATATTATCCATGAAGAGAGGTAGTTTGGCTTCTTCTTTTTCTGTTTTGATGTCCTTTATTTCTTGCTCTTGCCTGATTTGCTCTAACTAGGATTTCCAGCACGATGTTAAATAGTAGTGGTGAGGGTGAGCATCCTTCTCTTCTCCTAGTTCTCAAGGAGAGTGCTTCCAGTTTTTGCCCATTCATTATTGTATTGGCTGTGGGTTTGTCATAGATCATTCTTATTATTTTGAGATATATTCCTTAGATGTCTAGTTTCTGGCAGGGGGTGGTTAATCATAAAGGGATGTGAGATTTTATTAAAAGCTTTTTCCGTGTCTATTGAGATACAGTCATAGGGTTTTAGTTTTTAGTTCTCTTTATGTTATGAATCGTGTTTACGATTTGTACATGTTGAACCAACCTTGCATCCCAGGAATGAAGCCTACCTAATCATGGGGAATTAACTTTTTGATATGCTGTTGAATTCTGTTTGCTAATATTGTGCTGAAGATATTTGCATCTATATTCATCAGGGATATTGGTCTATAGTTTCTTTTTGGGTTTTTCTTTCTTTTTTGTTTTTCATTGTGTCTTAGCCAGGTTTTGGCATTAGGGTAATGCTGGCTTCGTAGAATGAGTTAGGGAGGTGTCCCTCCTTTTTGAGTTTTGGAATAATTTCAGTAGGATTGGTACCAGCTCTTCTTTGTATATCTGATTGAATTTGGCTGTAAATCCATCTGGTCGGCAGCTTCCTTTGATTGGTAGGTTTTTAATTACTGATTCAATTTCAGAACATGATATTGGTCTGCTGAGGGTTTCATTTCTTCTTAATTCAGTCCTGTGAGATTGTGTGTTTCCAGGAATTTATCCATTTTCTCTAAATTTTCCAGTTTGTGTTCACAAATGTCTCTGAGGATCTTTTGTATTTCTGTGGTATGAGTTGTAATGCTATCTTTGTCATTTATGATTGGGCTTATTTGGATCTTCACTCTATTTTCTTGGTTACAAATCTAGCTAGCAATCTATCAGTTGTGTTTATCCCTTCAAAGAACCAACTTTGGGTTCCACTGATTATTTTTTTATGAATGTTAGGGTCTCAATTTCATGCAGTTCTGCTCTAATTATAGTTATCTTTTTTATTCTGTGAGCTTTGTGGTTAATTTGTTCTTGTTTTTCTAGTTCCTCTAGGTGTAATGTTAGATTGTAAATTTGAGATTTATGTAGAAAATTTCCTTCTAGATAGTTTTGAATACAAATCTGTACTCAGTGAATATTTTTCTTATTTGTTGGGAGGTATTTATTGAAGTTATGTTGTAACACTAACTTTTAAATGGACCCCAAGAAGATTTGAACTAGACATGTTAAGAAATGTAGGGTCCTCTGGAAGAAATATTTTACAATATAAATATGTAGAAATAAAAAGAAATATATGATTAAATGTCACTAGTAGTGTACAATTAGTATATCTAGGCCTGACGTTCCTCTCCAGAAAAACTATCCAGTGATAATAATTATGTTAACTTTTAGCAGAGTAAGACGGGCCTAAAGATTTATAATTTTTTTAAATTCACTTGAAGAAAATCACATGAGGTTTTTATACAAATATATCTATATGTTTCTTGTCCATTTTGTGTAGGTAATGGATTCACATTTAAAGTTTCATTCTATTAATTGACTTAAATCAAACTATTGTATTTGAATTAATCTGAGAAATCAGAAACTAAACTTACTTTGTCAGAATTAGTAAGGGCTGCATAATCTATTCCAAAAGCTTTTTAAAACTTATATATAGTAGTATTCAACATGCTTTCAATAAAAATAATAATTATATATATGCTTAAGGAAGAAAACCCTGAAACTGAGTATAAAACTATGTATTTAAAACAAACCTGTATTTATTTCTCATCTCCAATATATAACTGCTATTAACTATTAGTTTCTGTGTTCTAGTTTCTTTTATTACTCTGTGGCGGTAGTGGTGGTTCACTTTTCTCTCTCTTTCTCTCTTTATGTCTCCCTCTTGCAATTTGTTTTCTCATGTTAACAAGTGGTGTTTTAGCCGGGTATGGTAGCACATGCCTATAGTCTCCACTGCTCAGGAGGCTGAGGCAGCAGGACCACTTGAGCCCACAGGGTCAAGGGTGCAATGAGCTGTGATTGTGCTACTGCACTCCAGCCTGGGCAATAACAGAAAAAACAAAGTGTTTTAGCAAAATACACTTTCTTGGCTGCATGGTACTTTTACCCTACTATAAACAATGCCAAAAATGTACTTGTTGCTACATTTTTACACTCATACCTGAATATTTCTTTAAAATAACACGTTGCTAAATTTCAGAAGTTTTTATTTTTAAATAACCATATGTATGCTATCTAATAATATGTTTTATAATTTTTTAATATTCAATTTTAATCTCACTCAGATTCTTTTGGCACTTCAGAAGGAGATAATTAAATTAAACTTTTACTTTATAGACATTATATATTGTATAACATGTTATACTTGCTCTTATATAGTATATTATAATTTTATACCACCTCTGTGTTGCAATTATTATTGGTTTATATCTGGTCATTTATAGTCATCAAAAGCAAACTAACCATAAAACATTTTTTTTTCACATTTCACAAATTCCTATAGTGGGTATTGATATAAGCTATTTAAATTATTTTAGAACACCAAAACAATTCTTGACTTCTTCATTAAGAGCTGTACTAAAATACTTAGATCCCAGTTTCTGCATAAAAAGTATCGCATCTTCATTTTGCATTATTACGCTTGGTATGGAATAGTGAAAGCTTCAAGAAGAAAATGATGCCAAGTACATCTTTAGAACATCAAAACAATTGAAATCTTGAGAACAGCAATATTATCTCAGCTAGTGATGCCAGTCATCCTTGAGTCATTTCAAAGAGCACAATTCATCTTGAGTTATGTTTGCTGTTTACATTATTTATTAAACCACATGTCTTGGGATTTATGTAATTGATTTACATCTGTTTCATCAACACAGGGTGCTCAGTATGCAATAAGGGGTGTGAGTTGTCAGAGACAGAGGGTGACTTTGCCAGATCTGGAGGGTGGAATCTAAGGAAGATAAACTCTACCCCTAATGACATAAGATGAAGCCAGTGGTGTTCTGAGATTACCTTTGTTGTGATCAGCATTCACTACATTAGCTCCCCAAGCTCTCTCAGAAAACTAAACCTCTTCCCTCCACCATATCCTTGTAACTACAATGCCTCTTCCACACCTGAGAGCAAGAGATTCAGGATTGTTTTCAACTAGCTCAAAAAGAACAGTTGCCTCTCTCAAAATCCATAAACCAGCTCATCCATTCACTACCACTGATACCCAAAGCCCCCACAGAGCTGGGCACAGCTAATTGCAAAGCAGCCATGGAAATACTAACTTTACTTTGATTCCTTAATTACTAAATTCTCTCACCTTTGCCATATTCTACTGGCTAAGCCTAAAGCACAAGTTCCCCACATACTCAAGAGGGGATTGTACAAGTTGTGAACAGAAAGGGACTGAGAATCATGGGGTCACTCTGGCTAAATGTCATGACTTCGGAGATAGCCTTACATTCCAACCGTGTTAAATGGTTCATGTCAAGTGCCACCTTCTCTCTCAAGACTTTCCTGGAAGCTCACACCTAAAGTGTGCTCTACTTATCACTGCCATCATAGCTTGTCCAAATGCTCACCATCTGCTTTCACCATTTCATTATTATTACTATTATTGGTATACTTTAAGTTCCGGGGTACACGTGCAGATCATGCAAGTTTGTTTCATAGGTATACACGTGACATGGTGGTTTGCTGCATCCATCCCCTCATCATCTACATTAGGTTTTTCTCCTAATGTTATTCCTCCCCAGTCCCCTTATTAAGTTTTCTTTTATATTTCTCTCAATCCTTCTAGACTATGAGTTATCAAATAGAGTTTATTTCTTTTTCATCATTTTACTTAGACAGACTAGCCCATCAGATACTCAGTAAGTCTGTCTGGTTATTTCCAACTTGCTTACAGCTTGAAGTTCTATGCTACAAGCAGCTAATGGAAAACCAGTATGTGGTAAGAAGAAGTTAGAGATGTGTTTGGAATTTTTTCACCTTTCAAATGGTCTTTTCCAGCCAGGTATGGAAGGGCCAGCTAGTTCAGCGTTTGACTGGACACAATGCAATTAGCCATCTTCTAATTTTGTCTACTACAATATGTTGGCAACAAAGACTAACCTCTTTCTTGAGTCATCTGAGGTAGAATTTTCAGCAGCCTTGAGATAAATAACCATTAGCATTGTATCTTTCAGATTTGCTTAATCACTTTACCTTCTCAGTCCTATCATCATCCAAGCATCTGGGCTGACCTATCTGAGAAGACTCTAGACCAGAAGGTAACTTATCAGGACAAATAGGAAAAAAAAATGCAGCTAGCTACCTAATGAATAACATGCACAAGAACCAAGAAGAACTTCCATCTTTTTTCTCTTTCTTCTAGGGCTATTGAGCTTTAATACCCAGAACTGCAATCAAGTTCTAGAGTGTGGAGCAGACGTGGCCAAGGTACTACTTTAATACCCAGAACTACAATGGAGTGTGGAGATAGGCTTGGCCAAGGTGAGCTTCAGTATGTGTAACAGCTGCTCAGCTTCATGACTGACATAGCAAAATGCAGTTACCCATCAGCTATGCAGAACTAATTGAGACTGAGGGGGATAACCTAGGAAAATGTTAACATTCTGTACAATTAAATGAACACTCCATGGGTTTTGTTGTTTTTAAATGAAATTTCTTGTGCTTGTCCATGAGACCATAAAATGTGGAACAGTGCTGGAGGCCTCTGCTATTTTTATCTGAAGTGTATAGAAAGCATGATTTTTTTTTTTTTTTAAGAAAATGTCATTTCGGTGATGTGTTGCTTGCGACTAGCACATGTACCAAGGTGACTTTTAGAGCGGTTCCAGGACAATTCTGAAACTTGAGGTTCAGTATTCTGAAAGAGACTAGATGATGAAAACAATGTTTTTCCAGCTGGTAGACAACACGGCATTTTTCATTTATGGAAGCACAGTTATATTCTTTAAAGTAATATCTGCTTAGCAAAGCCTGTGTCTGCATGTATGTGTCAATAAAGCAGTGTATGTATCAATAAAACACTGTAACTTTGAGAAATGCATAAAGTGGAATAGGATCCCCAAATCAGAAAACAGGGATATTGGAAATGATGGTGTTTGTTTGGGATGAGACTGATCACTTCCAAGCACTACAAGTTCAGCTCCATCTGTGTCAGAAAATCAAGCTTAT
This sequence comes from Saimiri boliviensis, assembly GCF_048565385.1. Taxonomy (NCBI): domain Eukaryota; kingdom Metazoa; phylum Chordata; class Mammalia; order Primates; family Cebidae; genus Saimiri; species Saimiri boliviensis. The sequence goes on along the minus strand of NC_133464.1, from coordinate 9,573,775 downwards.
ATTATTTTTATGTTTGAAAAGAGATGGGATATTTTAGCCTGATAATTATATTTAATATCCCAAATATTACAACTAATATTTGAAATTAGTCATATTTGAAATATTAGTGAACAGGCCTTTGTCACATTAGCAAAATGTTTTTATTTGTTATGTTTTGTTTTAAATTTTTTCTTACCTACAATGTTCATTTGGTCAAGAGCCTTCAAATGCAGGAATTACAAGGAGGTTTTACAATGTAAAGATTAGAATGTATCTGCTCAGATAAAGTATTACATATGAATTTCAACTTGATTCCTTCTAGCATTTTAGGTAAATTAAAAGGGAAAAAAGTGGGTGTTTAATTCTATTATACAAAAATATTTCTTCCTGATCCACTGCTTGTTAGCTGTGACTGTAAGAATGTCTTCCAACTTCCTTTAGGTTTTAGTGATTCCTGCATATACATTAAAAAATCAAATTCAATCTCTAAGTGTTTTCAGGTTAAAAAAAAAAAAAGTAACATTATATGAAATCCCATGAGGTTTCTTCTAGCTCTAGGATCTATGATTCTGCAATTTATTAGAAAAATGACATGTAAACAACTGCAATCCTTTACTCCAAAAAAAAAAAAAATACTTTTTGTATTGTAAAGGAGAAAGGATTTCTAAGGTTTAAGGTTGAGTTTTCAGGGCCGTATGACTGACCACAAGCCTGGTGTTTCTAACACGTGGCCACTGTTCTCCCCATTTGTGCTCTTGCTTTCCTGCATGTTCTTTCCTACTTACTTAAAATTCCAACAATGGTTACTCTTAATCTCCTTGTCAGAGGCTAAATAAATAATGTCGGTGGGTATCTGTGTTGGGTGTGCCATCAGGAGTCATTGGGAAGTTTTTTTGTGTGTGAAAATTTAAAATTTTTCTTGGATAAAGACCTGTATTACTTCCATAACGCACCCACAATTTTGCCATCAGGATTGCCAGCATAGAGTAATTGACAACAGAACAGCTATACTGTGGAGTGACTTATCTTTATGAAAATAAACCACAGTCACAGTTTGAAACTTAAATGAAAGAGATGAATGGGCCAGAAGAGGAAGGTATTATGTAAATGACCCCAACTCATTTACCCATTTCCTGTTGCCATGCTTGGTGAATGGCATTCGATATTTTAGGCTTTCAGCGATCAATAAGGGACAGTATATTAGATGTGTTGGACAAGTTTATTATTTGTCCTGGTCAGTTTACTTAAGGTTCTGTAAGTCTTATTTCATATAAGGAGGCAAAATGAAGAGTATAGAAGGCTGCCTTTGGAAAAGAATCATTTTGATTTGGTTTTTGGGGCAAATCCCTTTCCCACTCAATGTTCCCATTTCAACAACTAAAATCTGGGAATGAGAATCCCAGGGGATGATGTAAGATGATTTGAAAAGTGCATTGTGCTATTCAGATGCATGCTGCTACATAAGAAGAAAATATTTTAATTAATAATAAATAAATCACTGAATTTCTTGGCAAAGAGAGATATTATTTTGAAGATGAATTTGAGAATTAGGTACTTAATGAAGAGTCACCTTATGAATATACATGAATACATGGGATATGTTCATCAGTTTGAAGTTTAAGCAAAATTGAAAAACTGGAACAGTAGTTTATTGTTAAGAAGTAACTTGAACAACTCTTTTAATTCAATGTGTCATTTGAGTTGTTAAATAGCCATAGCTTATTCTGAAATACAAATTAATTATCTATTACAAGCATGCTATTGCTTATCTCCTTCAAAGTCTCATTAGTATGCAAATGACTCTAATTAGGTCACTGTCAGACAATATTAGTGCAGAGTCAGTTTCCATGGTTTACAATGAAAGGGTTTGGTTCCTAAATATTTATAAAACTGCTTTGGAAATCAGCTTTACTTAATTGGGATTATTCTGGAAGTCTTATTGGTTCAGAGGAAATAATCTCACATAACAAAGAACAAATCACTTTTAAAAGGCACCAATGTTTAATTGACATACAGATTATAATATTAGAATAGAATATTCATATTTGTAATATTAAATATCTTTTAAATTCTTAAACCACTAAGATATGTTCTTCTACATTTTTACCATTTATTTTCTTACATATCACCACCATGAGAACCAAGGGTTAATATCACTGAAATATGTACTTCTAAAAATGTTTGATTAATTAGGATTATTTTTTATAAAACAATGGAATTAATGTTATAGCTATTAATTAACAAAACAAAGCATACACATGGCTGCATTACTATCAGTTTCACACAGGAGATTTTTATTAAGCTTAAAAGAATCTCTTCTCATATGTCCCACTTTTGCGATCTATTCATATCGTATACTATTTTCTTAAATTTAAACAGACATTGCAAGCTTTTTTATATCATTTAAACTGTCTGACATGCTCTTTACTCTTGAATATAGTGTAAATCTAAAGCAATAATTTGGATAATGACTAGTAATGAGGGAAAAATAAATCTTGTCACACACTTCCTGGCCATTTTAAAATGAAGTAGTTTGATGTCTCCCCTCTTGAATGTTTTGTTAATGCACTGTAATAGCAGCAGCATTTGTTAAATATAAAAAAGAGAAGTTATATGAAGGAGTTGAAGTTCAAGGGGGAAAACAGAAAACCAGAGGAAAAAAATACTGAGGTTATAGAAGTTAAGTGTGGGAAGATAATGGTTTAAGAATTAAAGAAATGCAGGACACCCAGGAGAGATCAAGTTGAAAGGCAGAGTGAGGATTAGTGAACACAAAAAGGGAAATTTGGGAGAAGAGGGCTAAAAAGCAGAAGAATACAGACACTCAAAAAAACAACAAGTAATTTGGGGAAAAAGTATGATTGATAAATTTCCATGAGAGAGGATGGAGAAACTTGTATGCTAGCCACGATGCTAAGCATGGCTACAGCCGTTATCCTTAGAAAACTCTTAGTGAGTAATTTGCTCTGACAAGTGGCAGAACTGAGATTGGGTCTAGTTCTTTTTCTGTTAGAAATACATGCCATTTTATTATCTATTTTAATTTTATTTTTATTTTGTAGATTTGTGTCTGGGAGGCCCTAGGACATTGAGATTAAGAGCCTATACTCTGAAGTTAAACAATCAGGCATTCGCACTGGTTAGCAGCACAATATTGGGCATGTCCTAATATTTATCTAAGACTTGGTTTCTTCATTTGGAGCTTGTGAAGATTAAAGAAGTTATGGTATGTATAGCGTCATTATACATGATTTCTGGACATACAGGCACTCAAAAATGATACTTTATTATTATTATATATTTGAACATGATAGTCTGATTATACACAGTTTAGGAACAACTTGTAAATATAACTCAATCTTGTGTTTCTCAAATTTTTCCATTTAAGCAAAGCTGCATCAAGTGACCTTGTCAACTGCCAGAAAAACCCTGCAATCCTCCACACTGCAATATTCAGCTTTTACTCCAACTAGCGCGCTAACTTCTAAAGAATTCTATTTTAACAATTACGATTTATAAATTGCTAGCTTTTCAGATTTTCACATTGCTTTTATTCAGCATTTTGCTAATAATTTGCAGGTAGCAGAGGAATTTGGTACTTGGCTAGCGAATGGATGGGAGGGGAGTCATTAAGGATATTATGACAAATTATTTTTAATGTTACTGAAATAGAGTAAAGCACAAAATCACATAAAAATGACTTCCATTTATAAATTTCAGTATATGTCAAAATATAACTTAATCATTAGTAAAATTATAAATCCCATAAATTCTCATAACATCTCAATGTCATGAGATTAATTAATATGATGCTTTTTGTTTAATAAACTAAGTTGACATGCATGAAGCTCTCATCATAAACCCACTGGAATTCACCATGTTTATTCTACTGTGTGCTCCATACATCCACCTTCTTCCTTTAGTTGATTTGACTACTTTGCAAAAGATGACCATCTTTCTTTTATGTAAGTAAATCATTTCTATGTTAAGCCAAATTATTTTTGTCTTATTAACCCATTATAATTTAAAATAATACTAATGTTGCAAAGATGAATAATACAATTTTGAGATTAATGTAGATAAAAAAATTTTTAGATCAATCATCAGAATATACTTATATTCTATCTTTCATAGATTATCTTCAAAGTACAAAGCACCTATTTACATATTTGTATTTCTTCATTGTGGCATACTAGATATGCTAAAAATTGTTTTCTGAGAATCTCTAAAACTTTTCAGTAGATTCTTTACTGCACTTCCAAGAGGATAAGAAAGACAGATAGCCCAAAACTTAAGAGTGAGCAGGAAACCAGTGTTCAGTCACTGAAGCCACTTGTTCAGTGGAGTTATGCTACAAGCATGAATCTAAATGCTCAGCTGTTAATATAAGTATGAGATTCAGGAAACAGAACCTTAGGCGCAAACACTGTTAAAAGCTGAATTACCACTAAAAGTTGGCGTTTTCAAGGTACTATAGCCCTGGAGAAAAAGGAGTAGAAAAAATAGGATTTTTATTTTAAGGGGAACTTTTGCCTAGGATCAAAGAAGAGAAAATAAACGCTGCACAGATAATGTATGCTAAAATTATTTCTCACTAAAATTTATCTCAAGTAGGTTTAGAACTTGTATTTGTATTATTTATGTTACTGCACTGGTCAAGGTAATGTTGGAGTTAAGAAATTGAGATAACGTGAATCCAAAGTTGCTATCTTCCCAGGGCACTCGTACAAGCAAATGCAAGTCTCTTCTGGAAAGCATAAGATATGATCTGTTAATGTTGAGCTTGAGTGAGTAAATGTATCAAAATCACTTATCAATAACTGGTCGTATATTTAGAAAAGGTAAAACTGATATCTACACCATCTCAGAAATTAATTTCAGATAATTTACAAGATTTACACATGAACAAAAAAATCTTAAATAAAAAATTCTATTGAAGTGTGCTATTTGTTAATGTTTCTCTGTTTTAACTTTCTGTGCTTTTTCTCTGCATGGCAGAGGTTCAAAGTCTGAAAATGTCATTTCCTAGATTTTAGGAGTTTTTCTTTTCTCTTTGTCATGTCTCTTTCTTCAATGGCAGTAACTAAGGTTGAGTAACATTAGAAGACGCATGGCGTCCCTGCCTCTGCTTCAATGACGGATAAGTTTTCACCAAGAGGCAGCAATTCCCTGGGGTCCTGACTGAAAATCTGCTTTTGCAGCAGCTTCAGCACTAAAGCAGCAAAGACTGGAGTTCCGGGTAAAACCTGTTGTCTGCTTTTACTTCATCTTTTCAACATTTTGTAAGCAATTCACTGCATTGCCTTCACTGGACCATACTCAGAAGCTTTCTGCTTTTCTGACACACTATTAATTGATGAAAGAAAAATATACTCAAGTTCTTAGATTTGCTTAAAAAATGTAAAGCCTGACATAATCGTGAAATTATAAACATTACATTCATGGTAGTGATGACTTCTGGCATGAGAAAGAATCAGGAATTATGGTGAGGCTGTGCAGTCATCTGGAAACTGCCGCTCTGTGGACCATGCTTGATTACTTAATCCAGTGTGTAAGGTGCATGGGCAATTTTTTAATATAAAATTTTTAATATTTTTGATTGTCTGAAATTAACAAAATAATATATATTAAGTGTTCTATATAATATATAAGAATATATAAAGATGCTCCTTCAAGCCACAAGACACAGTGTTCTCTAGTTTGAGAAACAGATGAAAAATGATTTGACCCTGTCCTTGGGTCAGTTCTTCTTCTAGCGTTGCTCCTTAAAGTCTCTCCTCAATAGCACAGTCAGAAGTTCCTTGCTAATGTCTAAGTAAAATGATATCACTCTTCTGCTCACAACTCTTCAATGGCTCCCATCTCATTCATAGCAAAATCCAAATCCCTACTATGGTAAGATGCTGCCTCATCTGGCTTCCCGTTACTGTCTATTCCTGCTGCTTACTGTTTTGTTGATCTGAAATGTTCCTTCTAACTCTGAGCAGCTTCTTATGGTTATCCGTTACTCTTGCATTTCCATTGCAATATGTGTTATATATACAGACATGTCATATACATATATTATGTACACATATATAATATACAAATATAAAATATATACACATACATATATACACACCTATTATATATGTATATATAATATATACACATACATATTATACATATACATATATACATATGTATAATATATACACATATATTATATATACATATATACAATGCAATTGAAATAAATAATAAATATTATATATATATTATTTCCTTTGACTACTGATAATTATTCAACTTGCTATTTTACTTATTTTTATGATTACTTGCTTCTTCACGAGACCATACAGTGGATGGAAGAAAATAATTTTTGCAGGGAAATTGCTTGGCCAAGTAAGCATTTAATAAATGTTTGTTGAATAAACAAGTGAATATCATATCTTCCCACTGTAGTCAGGATATATAACTGTCAAATTCTTGCTTTATTTTTTGCCAGTAGCCTTTGATTATATGAAATATTTAAAAGAATATTGGGGCCGGGCGCAGTGGCTCACGCCTGTAATCCCAGCACTTTGGGAGGCCGAGGCGGGCGGATCACGAGGTCAAGAAATCCAGACCATCCTGGCCAACATGGTGAAACTCCGTCTCTAACAAAAACACAAAAAAATTAGCTGGGTGTGGTGGTGCGTGCCTTTGGGCCCAGCTACTCTGGAGGCTGAGGCAGGAGAATTGCTTGAACCCGGGAGGAGGAGGTTGCAGTGAGCCGAGGTCGCGCCACTGCACTCCAGCCTGGCACCTGGTGACTGTGTGAGACTCTGTCTCAAAAAAAAAAAAAAAAAAAAAAAAAAAAAAAAAAAAAAAAAAATTGGAAGAAGGTTTGAAAAAACAAGTTTAGAAAACAAAGATCAGTGAAACATGAAACTACTATACTAAAGGTTAGGAATTGAATTTGAGTGTCTTTCTTCTTCGAACTAGTTTGAATGATACTTTTTGGTCTTAAAATCAGTTTGGCAGTGTTCGTTTTGTTGTATATTTACAGACATAATTTCCGTTAAGTGAATTTGCAGAGAGTTTTTAATTTTTATAACTAAATTTCTTATAGCATGTATAAAAATTAGGACAAAATCAAACTCTTTGAAACCTTCTGATTGTTTTATAACTATTAAACTAGGTATTTATATACGTGAATATTTCTAAAATGCTTTATTAAAATATTTCAGGAAAATTACAGTACTGAGGTTTCTTTAAGTGAATTTTTGATGAAAAATTTTACACATGTAAAAAATAGTGCTTCCTAGCCAAATGCTTTGAGTGAAGATCACTTGCAGCTGAGCAGTTTTCTGATGACAAAAACATTGGAACCTCCTTATTCATCTATTAATAAAGTACTATTTTTCTAAGTTTTTGACACATTTCAATAGGCCATATTGTGTGCGTTATTACGCTGATAATCACTCATGGGTTCAGCGTTTGTAGTCTGATAATTTATGCTAAGTGGGATTTTTATAGAAATTTGCTATTTATTTTTATTAATTTTTTCATATCAAATATTGCAAACCAAAAGTACAATAACTTGGAGATGTTACAGTTGTAAGTATAAATATTTTATCATGTTTTACAGCTGAATGGACAAACATTTTAACCCTATTTTTTTGAATAGCTGTATAGGGAAATTTTCCTCAAGCTTCATACCCAGCAGTATTAATTTTGTTGTTGCTATTGGTGGTGATGGTGGTAATAACTGTTGGTATTACATATTTAGAATTACCGAATAAAGTTTATAATCTTTGGAAAGCATCATTCTGAGTTATAAAAAATTTACTGAGGAAATTATGTGTGGTAATTTTACTTTTTCTTTTTCCTCTCACCAATAGTAACAAATCATAACTATTGAGTTCCAGGTGATGAGACATTCAGGCATTGTTCTTGTGTTTCTACTATTTGTTGGAGAGTACTACTAGAAAATGAGACAATTAAATACCAGGTTCTCAAAAAATCAAATACCAGGTTCTCAAAATGCAGCATCGTTTGAAACTCCATAATTTTTTATGAACAAAAGCCATAGTTTTTCAGTCATAAGTCTCAAGTTTAAGAATTATCTATTCATAAACAAGGGTTTAATTACTGTTTATGGGAAAATTATTGTTTTTTTCACTTCAGTATTTTTTTTCTGTAAAATTTTTCCCTGGACTCTTAGAGTTCTGCGGAAGTGTCTTAAAGATGCTGGCTCCAGATTGTAAGAGTTGCGTATCACCTCTGTTTAAACTAGAGAAGTTCTATTTTAAATTCATTTTATAATTCCTGTTTTCCCATTCTTTAATTATATTGTAATAAAGTATAAATACTACATTCAATGATGGTTAATTATGAATATAATCTCAGCTGCTAAACATATATATATATGTAAACATATATATGTGTATATGTGTGCATATATATGTATATATATATGTGTGTATATGTGTGTATATATATATATATATATATATATTTTTTTTTTTTTTTGAGACAGAGTCTCACTCTGTCACCCAGGCTGGAGTACAGTGGCATGATCTTGGCTCACTACAACTCCCTCCTCCTAGATTCAAGTGATTCTCCTGCCTCAGCCTTCAAAGTAGCTGGGATTACAGATTTTTTAATCTTTTTAATAGAGACAGGGTTTCATCATGTTGGTTAGGCTGATATCAAACTCCTGATCTCGTGATCCACCTGCCTGGAACTCCCAAAGTGCTGGGATTACAGGCATGAGCCACTGCACCTGGCCTGCTAAAGCTATTTTTAAAAAGAATGGAGTTAGGAGTTTTTGTTTGGAGTTTGTTTGCTTGATGGTTTGCTTGTCAATGTGATTTTGTTTCATTAACAAAATGGACATAGATTGGTTTCATTAACATAAGGATGTAGATTAGTTAAACTGAGTTTCCTGTTTAAAAATGCAGAATTCATATAAGGTAATATGAACACTAAAAACTAGGCTAAGATGAAGCCATATTGATTTGAGATTTTCCCACACAGCTCATAAAAACGGCAGGCAAAGCAAGTTTGAAGTTACATTTATTTGATTACTTGAAGAATCTCATTTCACTAAATGAATCAATTTTAACCACTTTTCTGCCTCAGTTTCTCTGAGTGGTAGGCTGTATTGTTATCAGTAAGAGTAGAATGTTATAATAGTGTTTCTGCTGTAAAAATTGGTCAGATTTGCAGATCTAATTGGTTGCATTAGATAGTATTTATATCCTGTCTAACTCTAAGTTGCAAAAATTCAAATAAAAGTCATCTTATGGCATATAAATTTTGGTCACAAAAGAGAAATATTATTCATTAAATTGTTTTCAGAAAAGTAGACAATTTTATTAACATAACATTAAATTTGATATTAAAATGTACATATTTCTATATAATTCTGAATATGAAAGAAATGTAGGAGAAACATTACAATTTTCTTCTTTACTTCTTAATTCGAATAAGTATCAATCTTTTGAATAGTAATGGTAAATTGGGAATTTCAGAGTATGTTTTCCAAAACCTCAAAGAACAAAGTTGTTATATTAGATGAGTAACATTTTGTGGAGAGAACTGATAATAGATGCTAATAAACAATGTTTGAGAGTATTGTATAGAAACTCTTAAATATCTTTTTTCTTATAAATATTATTTTTAATTATATAAATATTAATGTTAATTTATTTGAACATTAGATTATAGATTTTTCCATGTTTTATAGTCAAAATATGTGCATAAATAAATAAGAAAATACTCTCTGAAATGTTAAAATATAAAATCTTTTGGTAGTAACCAAATAGTATTTTTATCTTTGGCTATCTTGAAGGGATGTGGTAATGCAGTTGGTTTAGCACAGTATCACATGCAAAATAGGTTATTACATATGCATTCCTTGAATTAAGATGCTTTAAAAATGTTAGCTATGTTGTCTTTAGAGCTAAAGAAGCTTAAATATGGTAAGTCCGATTCTAGGCACATAGAATGACATCAGTTTACTTAAGTAAATTAATTAATGAATAATTGAGTAAATTGTTTAATAAATGAGCATTGGAGGCTGCTTAGTGGCTTCATTCTGAAGCTTCAGACTCTGGAATCAAACAGTATGTATGATTACCTCTGAGTTCCTGAGTCCATAAAATGGGAATTTTCTCTACTGAATTAGTTTTTCCAGGATACCAATGGTAAGAATTTGTTCAACAAAATGTGGACTAAGAGAAGGGCAATGTTCTTTGCAAGGGACTGTAATGCTTATGGCAGCCGCCTGTGGCCAAGATGAGTGACAAGCAGGGCCGACTAACAGTAAGCACTAGGCAGAGAGCCAGCCTCTCCAGAGGCCTCTGTGGATAGCAGTTAGGGCATCTGATAAAAGAGAAGAAGGGCACAGGGCAACTGAAAAACTTTGATAACCCTGATGCCCTCTTAAAGATGGATAACTGGATGTAGCAACATGATTCTAATTAACTGGTGAATTCTGTGGCATTATGGTCATGACTTTACTCAGGAAAATCCTTGTGTTTATATATGAATGATTTGCCTACAAAACACTGTGCTTGTGAGTTCACTGCAAACTAGACTCCATCATGCCCTAAATAGAAACTTCTACATTTTAAAGAAAACGGGCTGCATGGTGTGATCACTAGACCCCCCTTTAGGTAGCATTCCAAAAGCCAGAGCTATTGACATAAAGGGCCAAATATATATGTAAACCCAAGGAGGTGTAGCTAATTAAAGAAAATAAAAAGTAATTTTTAAATCTCTGTTACATCTAGCAGGTAAATTATTTTTGAAATTACTTTGAAAGTGTAAAAAGACATATATAGCTAAAAATATTAATCATTTCTACCATATGGAAAATTTGGACTGAATTTAAAAGGTTTTGCAGCACTTATGAATGTCTAATACGGAAAAGGCTCTTGGCACGCCAAAAATATGATTTGCATTTTTTCACTGTTTATACTGTAGCTATCAATGAAACAGAGAATAGACGTGTATCACTTAATTATCGATATAGATTTATTTATTTATTTATTCATAAATTTGTTAGTGTTCCTTAGGGGCCACTTACATGGATTTGAAATAAAGTTTTGCTCATTTGATATGTTTTTGTTTAATCTTAGTATTTTAGAAATAAGTGTTCTGAAACTGTTTCATTTTTTTCTTTCTTCCTTTCTGGAAGTGTCTATTTTTTCTCGTATAAATATATTTTTCACAAAAAGCAGTAAGATATCTTCGGCATTTGATTGCTTTTAGGAAATTTATTTTTCACTGGATTGCTCCTAATTTATGATGTGCTCTTAACCACATAAGCAAACAATTTATATTAATATTTTCCCATGTGTTGAAGGGTTAGGAAATACACAGTTAAGAGACAGAAAGAGTAAAGATCATGTTATGAAAGAGTTAGAAAATGATATAGATAAGAGAATGACAAAGAATTTTTTTTCTAGTGAAGATAGAAGTAAATCAGTGTTATGATGTTCTTTAAGACATTAAAGGATCTAACAGGGAATGCTGGCTTGATATGCACAAATAAGAGAGGCTCTTACATGATGGGTTTACCAAAAGAACCACAAAAGCCCAGGCGCGGTGGCTCACACCTATAATCCCAGCACTTTGGGAGGCTGAGGCGGGTGGATCACGAGGTCAAGAGATCGAGACCATCCTGGTCAACGTGGTGAAACCCCGTCTCTACTAAAAATACAAAAATTAGCTGGGCATGGTGGTGCGTGCCTATAGTCCCAACTACTCGGGAGGCTGAGGCAGAATTGCCTGAACCCAGGAGGCGGAGGTTGCAGTGAGCCAAGATCACGCCATTGCACTCCAGCCTGGGTAACAAGAGTGAAACTCTGTCTCAAAAAAAAAAAAAAAAAAAAAAAAAAGAACCGTAAAAGGTTGGGGTCACAAAGGAGTGTTATGGTAGTAACGCCCCACAGAGAGACTTAAAAAGATATAAGAAATTAAACAAACCCATATGGCTGTTCTACCGTCTCTATGGCTAAAGGCTGCCAGGAACAAGACTGAACGCAATAGTTTGGAAAATACTCCAATAGGTGTGTAAATAAGATGACCCATGTTGTTTATTATTCTTGATCTTTTGCCTTGTCGTAAATACGCTTGACAGACCTTATCTTTTCAGAAAATAAATTAATTACATGACTCTTTAATATTTAGGAAAATATAATTGTCCCCATACAGCTTTTATAACAAATTGACACCTATGAAATAAAATCAAAAGAAAGTCAACACTTTTCTGTTCCTTTGATGGGGGAGGAAAAAAAATAAAAGGCTCTGACAAAGAAATGCTTTTACTGTTCAAAGGGGACTTGTTTAAGAAACTGAACATACTAGCATCTGATGCTTGACTTTTCCTTTCAAAGTGAAATTAAGCTGAGTAATAACAGTCTCCTCCCTTCTGACTTCTTTAAACAAATATATTCAAACATAAAATCTTGCCTTGTGACATGAGGCTTAAGGCTTCTTTTACTTTTAATGAGACCAGAGCAAATGAAGGAGTAAAAAATATGCTAATAAGAGGAGGGAGTAGAGGTAGCCAGGTGGCCCCAGGATGCACAAAACTTTTATTCTTCTTCTTTTGTGGAGAGTTCCCTTCAATTGTTAATCTGCTTGCATTTTTTAAATGCATTAAAGACCATATGGACTTCCAATTGTATAGGCACTTTGACTTAGATGTTTATATTGCTTCACCAGGAATTTACATTTTCTTATTGTGGAGTCAGCCATCAGAGATTGCTTCCTCTAGGACTATAAACCGGAAAACCGATTCTTTGATCAACTTCCATTCTCCGATTCCTGTTCTTTCTTGCAGCTCCTTTTTGCCTACGAATCTCTTGCTTATTCCCTTAGTTTATTTGAGAAATTTACTAGATCTGGGTCTTCCTCTCTAGCTCATGTTTTACTTGCTTTATTCAAACTACTCAGCCGAGACATCACGTATTATTTTTATACAGAACTAATGTTAATTTATGTTTACCCATATAGTTGCATTAAAATCTTTAACCAGTGTTTTTTGATGTCTTAAACCTACATTCTGAAATCATTTTCTTTCTACCTGGAATGTGTCTTTCTGAATAATCTTTAGTAAAAGTGTGTTGGTGATAAAACATTTTAGATTTTAGATATTAGAAAATTTAAAACTCCATTCCCAACCTGAATTGTGAATTTTAAGTTGATGACTATTGTCTTTTATAAGATTAAATTATCATATTACTGTATTATAGCTTTCACTGATGTTGGCAATTAGCTATCAGCCTAATTGTCCTTTCTTCATAAGTGATTTTTTTGACATGAACATTTTTAGTATTTTTGTATTTAGTATTTTAGTATTTTCTTTTGCTTTGTGTTTCTTTCATTTCACTATGAAATGTCTAACTGTGGATTTCTTTTTATGTGTATATTCAGTGCTTCCTGGGTCTGAAATTTACTGTCTTATAGCTATAAAACTCTCAGATATTATTTATTTGAATAGTGCCTCTTTTCCAATTTTTCCCATTCTTCTTTGAGGAAAATGAATTATATATACATTAGAAAGATTCCTCTTTTTTCTATATGATTTCTATAATTTCTTTAAAGTTCCATATAGTTTTTTTGTTTGTTTGTTTGTTTGTTTGTTGGTTGGTTTGTTTTTGGAATCTAGCCTGATAGTTTTGAGGTCTAACTCTTTTCATCTATGTTCAATGATTGCATTTAAAATTTTAATTATAGTTTTTATTTCTAGATTTTTGCATTATTTTTAAAACCTGTTGTTTTGTTTCTTAAGTGCTATTCATGTTTTCATAATTGCTTTTTCTGAGATACATTCCGTATGCTAATTTGTATGCTGAGTGTGAGATCTCCGAAGTCTGAAGCACCTATGGGTCTGGCCCTGCTCATTGGTGCCTGTGCTGGCTCTCACCCGCCATACTTCACAGCCTCGGGTTTCTGTAATCTTCACTGGGAATCCCAGTCTTCCTACTTCAACCATGAGAGTTCTTTGAAGCCTAGGTTGGAATTACATTATTCTTCTTTCCTTAAATAAAACTTGCTATTACTTCTGAAAATTCTTGAGACTAATAACCACCTAAGACTACTGTAAATTAAATATGTTTCTTGAAGTTTCTGAAATACACAAGTTAACATTAATCTATGCCTCAAACATGCATAAGGAGTGAGTGAGTTGTGATTTTTGAATTTTCAGGGGAATTTTTTTCCCTTCTGGGAAAAAATTAGAACAAAATTCACTGTATTAGCCCACTGTCACACTGCTATAAAAAACTGCTTTATACTGGGTAATTTATGAAGAAAAGAGGTTTAATTGACTCCAAGATCCACATGGTTAGATAGGTCTTGGGAAACTTACAATCATAGTGGAAGGCAAAGGGGAAGTAAGGCATGTCTTCACATAGCAGTGGGAGAGAAAGAGAGAGAAAGAGAGAGAGAAAGAGAGAGAGAGAGAGAGAGAGAGAGAGAGAGAGAGAGAGAGACAGGAGAGGAGAGAAGTGTCTTACTTTAAAACCATCAGATCTAGAGAGAACTCACTCACTATCCTGAGAACAGCAAAGGGGATATCCACCCCCATAATCCAATCACCTCCCACCAGGCCCCTCCTCTGGCATGTGAAGATTACAATTAGAGATGAGATTTGGGTGGGAAAATCAAAGCCAAATTATATCATTCACTTAGAAAGAATTCTTCACTGGGACACCAGCATTCTAAAGCAAATATAGAAGTCTTTCTTCAGTGCAGTGTTAAGACATTTTACCTTTGTTCTTTCATGCTTTTTCTCCAAGCATTTCCTAATTTTACCTTTGAATGTTCATTCTTGTGTGCTTCGCTTACTTGCGTTAGTATATGCTTAGGTATGGTAAGTTGGTATCTATATACATAACCATATGGGTGAACATGATTTTTAAAAAGGTATTTTAACTCACACATAGCTGTAGAATCAACCTAAGATCAGACTGGCAACCGGGACCCTCTGTGGGTGAATATTAGTTATACTTTCAATACCAAAAGATTCTGGTTCAATTACTTTTGGTAAAGTGAGTTAAAAAAGGTGAGTGAAAAAGTGAGTTAACTTTCCCACTAGAAAGTTTCTTTTCTAGTGGGATGTCTAGATTCCCTTCTCAGATGTTTATGATTTCTTTGACTCTCCCCACCTCTAAGTCTTCAATGGAAGAATGATGTGTGCATTTGTTTGTTCTGAATGCATCAACAAATTTATTGATGGCATCTTTGCTCTGAATATAACCTGCTCCCCTGTTCATTTAGCCTGCTTTATAGAGGTTCCACTTCTCTCCCAGAGTTAATGGGCTCCTCAGCATTGCAGTTTGTGGGAAGCCATCTCAAGTTGTCTAGTCTGACACTTTTGTCCTCATCTGCTTTCATAAACCAGTAAGCATCTTCTAGATGATGGCCATGAAGATACTGACAAGTTTAATTATTTCCCAGGATAGCTAGTCTCTCCCTTTGTTTTTTAATTCCATAGTATATAAGCATTTAATTTCTTCTCAATTTATAAACATTTAATTACAATGCTAGATCCAGCTATCTTTGACATGTTGGACCTTTTTCTTTGGATTTTGCGGCTACATCATTACCTTCTGCTAGTTTTTCAGCAATGTGTGGATCTTCACCTTTATGCTGTCTGGCAGCTGCATTAAAGTTCGTCTGTCTTTCCAGATGATTCTGTTTGTTGTCATCTGATGTCTACCATGAAGATCTTTATGAAGCATATTAGGCTGGATGTCACACTGCTTTCCCCACAAAATGCTAACTAACTGAGATAACAAGAAAAATTCAATTGCAGACTCTTGGAAGAAGCTTAAGAAGTTCAGCAAAGCATTAGAGGCCACTTCCCAAATGTGTATCTCCCCAAATCTATAAGTAACTTTGACAGGGATAAAAATACCCCCTTGCTTCTTCTGCCTCTGGTTTCTTCTATCTTGGGCCCCTCCTCATTGTAAAAGGGCAACCTTCCTACTCTATCATTTTCCAGGGAGATGATGAGCTCTAAAACTAGCCTGTTTGTGCAGTGTGGAGGGCTTGTGTAGAGGAAGCCAGGGAAGGAGATGAGCATCCCATAGACAGCGAGAGGCACAAGGTCTACCTGTTCCATTGGAAACTGGCATCCAAGGTGCAGGTCTCTTCTAAGGGGAGACCCAGACAATGACTTCCCCTTCTCCCTGCAGCTGCAGAGATGGCTGGAGACACTGGCTGGGCCTCCTGGATCATTCTCAGGCAGCCATGGTCACACCTGGGCAACTGCAGCCAAGAAAAGCCTTGTGTGCCCCTGCCCTGCACACTCCCACCACAGTATAGCCACCCCAGCTAGGAAAACGTTAATGAACCATTTTGGGCTGTGATTCCGGTAACACGTGCATTCAGTATACCAGTTGTATTTGGAACACAGGATGAATGTGCACGTCTCTTTTCTTCCCACCTGAAGCTCATCTAAGGCTACATTTTAAAAAGAAATTGACCAAAATTATTAGAGAAACCATGGTTAAAAAGAGAAAAGGAACATTTTGGAAGATGTAAAGAAAAAGTATATGATAAAATTTGCTAATTTAACAGACCTATGATGACAAACGCCTGTGGCTGGTTGGGAGACAGAGAGAAGTGAGCAACTTAGAGCCAGTGTGATCTAAAAGGAATACTTCTCCTCAGGTTTTCAAATTACCAAGAGCACTGCACACTCTATAATTAAGATGGAGGATGATGGTTATTTAGGATGAGGTTGAAAGGGGTGGGATAAAATAAAGCAGTTAAGCGACCTAACTCCCTTCTTCCACTGAACTCTCATTGACCCTTCCTAGGGAAGATCAGCAGACTGATGACGCCAAGAAAAGAGTCCCTGATGTCAGCACACCACCAGCTCCATGCCAGATGGCCTGGCGGAATCACTGCTTGGAGAAGATCTCAGTGGGTACGCTCTTGAAACCTCTAAACAGCTTTCGAGTTTTTCACCTTAAAATGAGCACAGTCAAAGTGAGTCAAGTCAGGAAACCCTCTAAAACAAAAGTGAAAGCAAAACAAACAAATTCAAAATTTGAGGGAAAAAGAATGAGAAGAAATAGACACCCTCTAAGAAAAAAGAAAGCTCCAAAACATTACCATCAATATCCTCAGAGAGATAAGAAAATATGTTGCTAGTGTAAAATAAGAAAAGTAGGCCAGAAAAAAAGTAATCCTAAAACATCACACACACACACATACGCACAGGTGTGTGCACACACAAATGATCTTTGGGACCTTAGTAATCAAGAGAGCAGAAATGAAACTCAGAAGTTTTGGAAAATAAAGTTGAAAAATTGCTGGTAAGTAGAGAAAAAGACAAAGGTAGAAAATATCTAGGCAACGTGGATGGTTTCTCCCAAACCACAACCCTGAAGAAGCTTCTTACTTTAAGGAGAAAGAGAACCTACTTACTTTAGGAGAAACCCTGCTTTAGACAGGGCTGCATGAGCAGGAAAGGAGGATAGGTACTGAGCAAAGACGCCTTGATGAAATTTGGTAAGATCAGAAAAAATAAATAAATCATTCCAAGCGGTTCACAAAGTTAGAAGAATTTTATAAAGAGATAAGAGAGAAGACAGAAAGGAGAGAATCATAAATTAGGTAATTCAAGAAAGTTTCCTAGAACAAAAGAACAGATGTTTACAATTGACAGTGGCTCTTCAAATGTCTGCTTGTAGACTAGACTATGCCTTTTATGTCCACGGAACAGAAAGGAAGCCAGGGCGCCCTGAGTGCATGTGCAATGAAGACTATGTCAAGAGGAAAGCACAGAGAGGCAAGGGAGCGTCTAATATTTTAGGAAATCAAAAACTTGACTTTTGCTAGAGCCGGTATGGAAACATTTTGAGTGGAGAAGTGGTGCGATTCTACATTTAAAATCTATTAATCTGGTTGCTGCGTTAAGAATCATCTGAAAAATAGGCTAAAGCAGAAGTAGGTGTGTCAGTTATGTTTGCAACACTACAGATGAAGGAAGATGGTGGCTTCCGATGTGGTGGTAGCAGTAAGGGTGGAGAGAGTGGTGGGATCCTGTATTTTGGATATAATTTGCAGGTAGAGGTAATAGGATTGGCTGTTGCATTCAGTGAAAGACAAAAGACTAAGATAAAGTCCAAACAAATCTTGACTAGAACTAGCAGCAAAGACTGGCTTTTCTTTCTTTCTTTCTTTCTTTCTTTTTTTTTTTTTTTAAACATGTTAAGCTGAAATGTCAATTCGACATTCAAGTGGAAATGTTGAATAAGTAGTTGAATGTAACACTCTGGGATGCCGAGGAAGGATTCAGGCTGCAGATGTGTAAAGCTGAAGTAACGAGATTAGGTGATATCATGATGGGTTTTAATGTGCATAGAAAACAGTCCTGGGACTTTCCAATATTTAGTGGTCAGAGGGAAAAGACAAGAACAAAGAGACTCTTTTTGAAAGGCCAACATACCAGATGTCTCTCGGAATTTAAGTAAGAAAAGTATTTCAGGGCAAGATTAATTCAAATGTTACTGATAGACAAGTTAGATGAAGAATGGGAATTTGTCTTCATGTCAATGATTCTGGAAATATGGTGAGAATAAAAGCATGGATGGGGAGGGCTCAAGGGAAAATGCAAAAACTTGAATTAAACACAGCAAGTCTATGCAGTGCTTTGTGGTGATCTGTGTTGATAGAACTTAGGGGTAGTTGAAGGAGCGGCGATAAGTGGAAACGGGAGTTAAGCATATTAAGAAGGGGTTTGTTCTTTAAAATGGTAGAAAATAATTCTGTGCTGGGCACCGGTGGCTTACTCCTGTAATCCCAGCATTTTGAGAGACCAAGGCAGGCAGATCACGGGAGGTTGGGAGTTCGAGACCAGCCTGAATAACGTGGAGAAAGCCTGTCTCTACTAAAAATACAAAATTAGCTGGGCATGGTGGTGCGTGCCTGTAATCTCAGCTACTCAGGAGGCTGAGGCAGAAGATTTGCTTGAACCCGGGAAGCGGAAGTTGTGGTGAGCCGAGATTGCGCCATTGCACTCCAGCCTGGGAAACGAGCAAAATAATAATAATAATAATTCTGATTCAGTAGGAATGCAGAAAAGGAATATGCCTAGAGAGAGCCAGAGGGAGGAGGACCTGCTGGAGAAGAGGAAAGGCAGAATGGCAATTGGAGTGAGGGTCGCAGGCACCTCATCTGTATCCATGGAGAGAAAGCAGAGGGTGCTGCAGATACGGGGTACATATGGTGTATGGGAGAGCTTGTGAATGTTCACTCCGACTTACGTCTGTTTTCTCAGCTGTGAGTGAGGATTAGGGAGGAAGTGTTTGAGGTTTGAAAAGAGAAAATTGGAAATGATAGACTTAGAGGATGGGAAAGTGAATGGGCCACGTAAACTTAAAATGAGTCCTGAGTAAGAAGTGGGGTCATACAAGCGTTAAACATGACTGTGGATCCATTCCAGGTAGGATACGACTTTATCAGGAGAAAGAATGGATGAGCAAGTCTCATGGATGCGGGAGGAGGCAAAAAAAGGTAAAAAAAGAACCGGATAGAAAACTGCCGGATAGAAGGTTAACAGATAATAACAAGCATTAATTTGTATAAGAGAAACTGAATACTCAAAGATTCAGATACAGAAGCTAAAAAGGGTTGCTTCTAAAAAGGACTGAATTTTAGGGTCAAATCTAATAGAAGTAGTCAATTCTTCAAATTATGTACATGAATAGCTTTAACAAACCAAATCTTAAATACATATTTTGATATAAATTTAAAACAAATATTAAAAATATAAGAAAAATGTATGTACCCATTTGTATATATGCATATAAGTAAGTTATCTCGATGACTGTCTGAATAAATATGTATTTATTTGTTTACAATTCATGGCCTGCTTAATGCCAAACATGATCTGAAGTATGAGCTAAATTGCCAAGTCTCTAAAATAAAGCATATAATAGTGTATAGATGTACATTTCAGGGAACTGCTATGTCAGCTAGACTAAGCCACCTAATTATTAAAACTTAGTAATAAAATTAAGGGTTTTTTTTTCTTTTCAAAAGACATCTGGCACTCCATGAATCAAGCAGTTAGAGCTGAAAAACAGCAGCATCAATTACAGAGAAAAATGCAGTTTTTCTTACCTATCAATTATGGAAACAGAGTGCTACAATTTTTTCAGCTAAATTCTCCTAATTAATATATCAAGATCATTGTTACTATCATCTTTTAAGAAGATTATACATATGAAATTCTATGGGTTATCCTCCTGAAAAACCATTGCTAATTTCTAAGAAATCGAACCTTAAAAGCCAGTATATTTGTTGGAAAATGATGATAGCAGGTCCCATGATCATTGGAGAAGATCCATCTGCACAGGGCGAATGTGTCTTCAGCACTGAGCCCTGGAACTCTAATCAGGTGGAGCTTTCATTAGTGGACCAAGCAGTTCACTGATGTTCCTACACTCCTAGGTTCCTGGGACCCACATCACCTTATGCTTAGAATGGAGGGAGAAGATTCATGGATTCTCCTCAGGCTTTTCCTAGATCATGGTGAAAAGGGGGTTTCTAAACCATGACATGAACTGTAGTTGTTTACATACAAGGCATTCTGAGAGTATGAATAAAGAGCTGAATTAATCTCCATAACATTCCCTGAGGTATATTGTGAACCCAGGGCCTTAGTTATAATTTCAAACCAAGAACAAGGTCCTCCTGCGTGTGACATCCAATGAGGCATGAAAGGAACTAAGTGTGTTCACTGCCCTGGAGAGATTCCAGCAGCTTCTCCACATGAGATCAGTATATAACAGATGGGACCAGGGTGACTGATTTAATTAGAATATTTTAATAGCACAATGGTGAGCATTACACAGCTCTATCAGTTCGGAGGAAGGCCATTAAATTTACTAAAGTAATTGTTTCATTGGGAGAATATGTCAAATAAAATATATCTCCTCGTAATATATATTTATATATTTAATTTGAAGAGAATTTCAAATGATGATTAGAAAAATGAAGTCATTATATAACATATGATGATTATCTGAATCTTTATGAGAAATGAACCTTTAAAGCTACTCAAATATTTATCTTGTCTTATTAACTGAAGTATCCTGCAGCTTTAAGCTCCTTTTGACCTATTCACTGTTGTCCTCCAGACTTAAGAATCATACATTTAAAAGGAAGGAGCTCTTTCAGTCTGTTCAGAAAGTAGACATTTTAGTGACATAAAGGCAGCTTATAAAATATACAGCGTTTATCTAGAGTTAGTGGACTCTTAAGGGAACAGTACTATAAAACTACAATTCTTAAAGATAGATAACATACTGCATTATGTTTTAAAATTAATTTTATGAAAGCAGAGAGCAAATTAATCTTTTGAAATTTGTATTACTTAGACATAACATATTTAAGTGATTTTTATTAAATTTACTGTTAGCAGGAAGTTTGTACTTATGGCACAAACGATCATTATCTCTTAAAATATTATTTGATAATTCTGGTAGATACTATACATATATATTGTCTCCCATATGGTATCTACTGTAATTTGAATAGTGCATATTTTAATACATTCTGTAGTAGAGCAAGTCTTCCTATGATAATAAATGGTTAATGTAACACAAGGCTTAGCAACATGCTGCTTAATGGAAATTTATTAATGACATAACAGAATTCATGTCAAATAACCTTAGTAGAACCTCTTGTTCAGTTTCTATTTAACAAAGCATGGAAGAGCAAAAAAAATCCCCCTTTTTACTAAAATGAACTCAGTCTTATTCATATATGCCTGATAGAATATTTTTTCTTTTTCTTTTTTTTTTTTCAGAAAAAAAAAAACCAACATGGATTTAAGGGGGAGATAAAATTATCTATTTATCTATCTGTCCATCAACCCATCTATATCTATCTCAATAACTAGGTGTCTATATTCATCCATTTTCATACTGCTATGAAGAAATACCCAAGACTGGGTAATTTATAAATAAAAAGAGGTGTAATGGACTCATAGTTCCACATCGCTGGGGAGGCCTCACAATCATGGTGGAAGACAAAGGAGGAACAAAGGCACATCTTACATGGTGGCAAGCAAGAGTGTGTGTGCAGGGGAACTGCTCCTTATAAAACTATCGGATCCCACGTGACTTATTCACTATCACGAGAATAGCACAGGAAAGACCAGCCCCCATGACTCAATTACTTCTTACTGGGTCTCTTTCATGACGAGTGGGATCTATGGAGCTACAATTCAAGATGAGGTTTAGGTGGGGACACAGCAAAACCGTATCAGTTTCTATTTACAGCTTTCTTTTGATAAAAGAGAAATGATAGTAATTGTTTTCATAGTGATAAAGTTTTACATTTTATATTCTTGAAATGATGCATCTAATCCATGAATTCTTTTTAAAAAACTTGTATGTGCACTTGTCACCTTATCATTTAAAAATAATGGAAAATGCTTGGTATTAAATACCAGAGAAGAATGAGACTGAAACAGTTGAAGGGAAAACTCGTAGATGCCTTCTCTACAACATACAGTGTCCAAGAGAGACTTTTACTGCTAGAAACCAGTAGTACCATAGAGTCAAAGTTACTCTAAGGGGACTGGCAATAGTTTTCTTCAGACCCAAAATTCATATCAGCTATGAAATTTATCTTACTGTCCTAGTGCAAAACAGATTCCAAATAGAAGGCAAAAACTTGGTGAGCTATTGTTGTAAATGGCACACTTTTTAGTTAAAGCAACTGTCAGCCTGTGCCATGAATTCCATGGTAGGTCGCATGGAAAAACAGTCTCCTGGGTCACTGCATGGACTAGCCCAGTAGCTGGTAGTAATAGATTTAGCTGATATTAAATAAATAATACATAAACATATGAATCCTGCTTGCATTTCGACATTCGCACACCATAAAAATTAGGAGTCCTTTATAAGTTTGTATTGATATGAATCTTTCCAAAGTGAGTAATTTAGGCAATGTAAATGCAAGAGAGTATTTGAAACTAACACCAGACCAGAATGTGGTAAAGCAAGCATGCAGATCCCAGTTGGGTATGATAAGCCAAGAATTGCATCAATGTTTTATGTGAGAAGAACCAAAGATGAATTAGAATCACTTTATATGCTACCTGTATTTTGATATGCAGTATAGACATGTCTGATTGAGTTGATCATTTAATAAACTGTGTATGCCTCTCATATAATGTTTTAGTGATTTCCAATGAAAGTTCTCATTAATTTTAAACAATATAACTCTGATTCAAAGAACACTTTTCGTTGTTCCTAAAGGGCATGATGGACAACTGCAGTCCAACCCTCTGGTGCCAAGAATGATGGGGAAAGGCAGGGTGGCTGTGAAGTGCATGGCCTTATGTAGTCTGCCCAATACCCACACAGTGCCAGGTGATGTCTCTTCATTTCTCATATTTCCCCCTCATTTCATGGTTTCCCTATCTCTAAAATTCTTCCCAAATACGTAACAGCCTAGAGTCTGAATGATATCGTATAAAAAGCCCTGTTCTTTATTTTCATCCTCTCTATTACAAATGCAGTCATTGTGAGGAAAATCTTTATAAGGCATGTCAAAGATAAAAAAAAATTGGATCATGTCTTAATCTTCTTCTTAGGAGTGATCCTTTGTTAATGCAGTCATAAGCCACAAAATAAACAAGTGTACCATCTGAAAATCACTTTCCCATTTTTCTCTTTAAAACATATGATATAAAATTGTTAGTTATATTGCCAATAACAAAAATAGTGCTGGGCTTTTGCACTCTTCTGTAAATGTTTATTGAATTAGTGAAGGAATTAAGCCAAACAAATATTCTGTACATATGTGAAATTGATGCTAATATCTGGTTGTCAGTAAAATCAAAGCTTTGGGCTGCAATTATTGAGGCATAGATATTAGCTCTCCCACGATGTATCTTGTCTCTCCTTCAGCCTCTGATGGAAGGAATCGGAGCTGTGTTCTAATCTGTGCCATGAAGAAAATTAACTGGACCATAGTAAAATTAAACATGTGAATGCAGACTCAATAACATATTAAAGCAATCTAATAAAAAAAAGGTGTGGTGATGTCATGCCTATTATGTGCAGTGTTTTCAAAAATGAATGAGCCCTTTTAACTATATAAACTCTAGTGGAGAGATAAGATGTATTAATTTGAGTAGAGAAAATTAAATTAAAAAGTGTCATTAGGCTGCGTGCAGTGGCTCATGCCTGTAATCCCAGTGCTTTGGGAGGCTAAGGAGGTCAGATCACTCGGGCTCAGGGGTTCAAGACCAGCCTGGACAACATGGCAAAATCTTGTCTCTATTGAAAATGCAAAAATATGCCGGGTGTGGTGGTGCATGCCTGTCTGTAGTCCCAGCTACTCATGAGGCTGAGGCACGAGAATCTCTAGAACCTGGGAGGTGGAGATTACAGTGAACCGAGATTGCACCACTTCACTCCAGCCTGAGCAACAGCAAAACTCTGTTATTAGATGGCACAGTAATTGATATTCAAATGAAGGGCTATTTAATTGGTACTATGAATTTGGAAATATGAGAGCCTGTAGGTGGTCTGCAGTTGTGTTCAAAGACTTCAGCGAGATCAAGTTGTCAGAAGGATTACACTTGGCTACTGAATTGTTTAGCTAATTGTATATTTACAGGTACATCTTTTTGTTGGAGTTGTTAGTCTCACCTACCCCCAATCCTTTTTCATTTGGCTTATTAAATAACCAGGTGACATCTTATGCATTTTTGTAAATACTGACAAATCTTTAAAGCAGTAGCCCAAGAAACTGTCAATTATCATTTCTGGGAGAAAATTGGAAGCAGCTTTTAAGTGATCAATTCAGAAACATTAATTAATATCCTAGCATCTCAGCATGAATGTGGACAGTTCAAATTCTATCTAGCTTATGCTATGTAAATGCAACCTTCAGTTTTCTCTCATGCTTTCAAAATATTATATAGATATTATATATGGTTATATGTATAAATAGATGTTACACTATATTGTACATATTAAAAACATTATATATGTGTGTAAGAGAATATCTTATAATTTTTTATGTTAAAAGGAGTTCAATTATGTACTAAAAGTGCAATAAATGTTTGCTGGTTATTGGAAATTTACTAACATAATTCAGAAGATAGTTTCATGAAGTTGATGTGATATTGAGATGTTTGTCTCTAATAAGGGAAATATCTGTGTAACCTATTCAACACAGTTATGCCATGATTAATGCCTGGTTCTCATAAATGACTATATTTTAGATTGAATATATGGGTCAATACACAAAATTAGATTTAGAGAACCTCATCTGTTTGTGAGTTCAAGACTCTGAATACCCAACTAAGAAGCCCAAACATAATCTTAAGTCAGTAGATAGAAATGTAAATGCCAGCTGGGTAAAGTAGCTCATGCCTGTCAGCCTAGGGCTTTGGAAGGCTGAGGCAGGAGTATTGCTTGAAGCCAGGGGTTTGAGACTGGCATAGTCAACACAGTGAGTTGCTGTCCCTACTAAAAAAAAATTAGCCAGGCATGGTGGAGCACACCTGTAGCCCTAGCTACTTGGGAGGCAAGACTTTCAGGCTGCAGTGAGCTACTATGATTTTGCCACTGCACTCTTGCATGGGCAACAGAGCAAGATTCTATCTCTAAACACACACACACACACACATAAAGTATATATTATTAGATGTAATATATAATATATATGTTATATATAACACATATGTATATGTGTAATATATAATATATATGTAATATACTATATTTTCATTATATATTTTGTGTATATTTCATATATCATAAAAATATATATTTATATATAATGTAAAATATATATTGTATATACTATATCTTATCTTATATATAATATACATATACATGTCTATCTATGTAAATAACAAAAGCACCCAAACAACTCACATTTCTGGAACTACACGTTGAATGATCCCACATTGTTGAAACTGAACCGTTGAAATGGAGGAACAATTAGCTGCAGTGGACAGTGTGTGGCAATAGCATAACCAGCCGGATGAATAAATGATAAATTAAATGGCCAGTTGGTGAAGTCAGGCATGCCGTGTATAAGATACAGTAGAGTGGTGAGTCACTAACGGCCATTGTAGTGTTTCAGCAATCACTGTGGCAATGCAAGAGCGCTTAGATTTCTTGGATATTCATTTTATGGGAATAATAATGGTGATGATCATCATGATAACCCTAAAAGCTAGTGTGCCAAGGATGGTTCTTAGTATTTTGCACACATTTTCTCTGTTAATTATTTCCACTAATTTTATGAAACAGAGAAGAATTAGCATTCCCAATTTTGAGAAAACTGAGGCACAGAGGAGGTAGTTTTTCAAAGTCCCAGAATTAGAAGGTGATAAAGCCAAGGGGCTTGATGACAAAAATGTGATGCCCCTTTTACAATTTCTTTCCCAACTCCACCCACACAATCATGCACATCATCAAACTCTCTTTTGAAAAGCAAAGCATCATGATGATATGGGAAGGTTTTTAATATAAGCTATTTAATTATTTTTAAGATACTCCTAATATTTCATAACATTTTAACATAAATGATGTATAAAGTGTTGGAAAGAATGCAAGTCCTCAACTATCTTTCTATGATGAGTGATTGAATTTCTCTGTTAGAACTGCTCTTTCACACAGCTTACATTCAAGATGTAAAACATTTCTTTTACATTCAGGACTTCAGTTCATATGTTACATAGAAAAGAATAATGTTATGTACAAATTTGCTGTACATACATTATACAGAATATTAGTTCTCTATGTTGTTAAAAAAGACAAATTTAGTGGATTAAAACAACAGAAATTTATTATCTTAAGGTACTGGAGGTAGAAATTCTAAAATTAAGGTATCAGCAATGTTGTGTTCCTTCCAGAGCCTCTGGGGGAGAGTTTATTTCCTCTTTCCTTTTCCAGTTTCCTGTATTCCCTGTCTCTTGGCCCCTTCTTCTCCAAAGGCATCAGTGTGTTCAAATCTCTCTCCAACTTCTCTCTCTCTCTCTCACACACACACACACACACCCTCTACTCCCGTGATCACCTCTGGCCTCCTTCTTATAAAAGCCCTTTTATTACATTTTATTACATTTGGGGCCACATGGAGAATTCAGGATAATCTCACCATCTCCTGATCTCTAATAACATTTGTCAAGTTCCTGTAAGGTAACATATTTACCAGTTTCAGTGATTCTTGTGTGAATATCTTTGCAGGGGTGGGCATTATTCTGTCTGCCACACAGGAACAGAATGATAAAGGAGTTCGTATTAGCACAGCCCTTACATCCTTCCCAGAACTTCCTTTTCTCTCAAAGTCGGCAACATATTAACAGTTAACACAGAGCGTCTCTTTTGTGCATCACCAGTCTTCATCCCCGTCACCTTATCATGTGTATTAGTCATCTCAGACTTCCCTAAAAACACACCATGAACTACATGGCTTAAACAACAGAGATTAATTATTCAACTGTTCTGAATATGGAAAGTCCTGGATCAGGACGCCAGCATGGAAGGGTTCAGGTAAGGGGTCTCTGTCTGTCCTGCAGAGCCTGCCTTCTTCATGTGTCTGCGCAGTGCAGCGAGAACTCTCTTGTCTCTCTTCATCTTCTAAAGGTGCTAATTCTACCATGGGAACCCCACCCTCATGACCTCATCTCAACTGATTTATGTCTCAAGGCCCCATCTCCAAGTATCCTCACTTAGGGGTAAAGACTTCAACATACGATAAGGGATGCACAATTCAGTTCATAGAACCACTGACTGGATCTTGGAGGAATTCTCTCATTTAGGATCTCACTGTGAATGTTGTTTTCAAAGAACAGCTTTAACTGGTGACAAACTATTTTAAAAAGTAAAATGTGTCTAGCTGCAGTGGCTCCCACCTGTAATCCCAACATTTTGGGAGGTGCAGGTGAGAGGATTGTCTGAGGCCAGGAGTTCAAGACTAGACTGGGCAACATGGTGAGACTGTGTTTTTATTTAAAAAAAAAAAAAAAAAAAAAAAGGATGTGATGTGCTCTGTGCTATGAGTTTGACAAATCATCATTATCAAATTATTTTGTATAGATGAGACAAGTGGCCCAGCTGCTGTTCTTTGGAAGGGCCAAAGATGGCTTATGGGTGTGTGGAGGTGAGAATTACCACTGGATGGTGGAGGCATGGGGGAAATGAGAGTAGGCTGCCCTGCCCTGCGTGCTGCAGCCCACCAGAGGAAACCTCGTGTGCACTTTACATCAGCATGCTGGGCACGCTGTGTCATTTTCTGTGTTCCTGGCCTGGAAAAATACTGGAAAGCTCTCACTTAAAGTCTAAGAATCTGACCATTTTATCAAACCGCTTCACATTATTTAATATTCTTTGCCTTATAGCCTACATTCCACCATTTCCAATGTAAGCAATTTAGAGACATGTGGGTTGCTTTTCTTCTCTAAAGTATGCAAGCATCTTGTAATATAATGTGCATAGTACTTTCAATAAGCAGTTATTTGAAAATAACAATTGGGGTT
Organism: Saimiri boliviensis; assembly: GCF_048565385.1. Taxonomy (NCBI): domain Eukaryota; kingdom Metazoa; phylum Chordata; class Mammalia; order Primates; family Cebidae; genus Saimiri; species Saimiri boliviensis. The sequence goes on along the minus strand of NC_133464.1, from coordinate 9,545,277 downwards.
CCATACACACAGACACAAGGAGCTGGCCTTTCTAGATCAAGTGTGCCAGAGTCTGAATATGAAGTCACATTATTTAGTGCTTACTGTGTTCCTAATAGAGAAACATTAAGATAGCATTAATGTCACATTATGTTATCTTATTTGATCCTCATAACTCTGAAATGAACTGGGTCTCAACTTCCTTAAATCATATTTTATTTAATAGCATTGCAATAGAGATTTTAAGTGCTGTTTAACTTCAACATGAATTCTCTTTCCACTAGAATCCCCCTAAAAGCTCATTTAACTTAACCCATTCATTTTACACAGGAGAAAACTAAAGAGCTGAATGTTTAAGTAACTTGCCCTTTCCCGCATAATTGGTATAGCTAAAGTTTCGCACAAAACTAACTGATGAAGAAATTTCACTTGAAGGACCAGTAGAAAAAAGAACGCATTATTAAGCACAGATAGTACCTGGCTCATCTAATATGTCTATAAATTTTCTTCAGTTATTTCTTCTCTAATCAAATATGGAAGGGACGTAAGCTGAAAATGGCAAGCTTCCCGAAATCTTTAAAGTCTAATACATACAGCCCTGTCTCTTGAGAATAATCCAGTTCATGGTTGCTACTTAATTCATGGTGGACAAATTTTGAATTTTTGCTGCTTTTTGTTGTTGTTTTTAGACAATAGCTCAGATTTTATAAGAAATGACTTGTTGACATTAGTATGAAGGGTGAAGCAATCCACTTTCCAGGTAAAACTCCTGGGGTTCTTAAAATAGGATCCCCCAAACCCTAAGGCGTCTGTCTATGCATGGAAATTTGGAGGTTGATGAACATAAATAAGAGAAAAAATGCATCATTGTATTTACTATCCCATAACTGAAATTTAGAATTTTCTTCCCTGTTAAATATAACCAATAAGCCATGGTAAGTACTAGCAATTCTGGGTGACTTCACTATCCGTGGAAATCAAATCAGAAACTTTCATATTACGTTCAGGTTATCAGTGATATTGAAAGTTATATACTCACCACACTTTGAGATATTAGTTGTTAATAGTTATTTCTTTCCTATCCCATGTATTAAAGATCCATGGTCTTTACTTGATTACAAAAAGGTGTATCCTGTATGGGTCAAAACGTTACGAATTGCTCCACACACGTTTAACTCTTTCTGGAATCAATAAGAATGAACCCATAGGGTAATCAGTGGCCTTACCTCACCCAACTTCTCTCAAAGTTGGAGTAGAAACTAAAATCTGCTTTTGTCTCTTTCTCTTCTTTTTATTTCTGAGAGCTGAACTTAAGCAATCATCAATAATTCATTTGTCATAAAATAGGGAAGTTACATACTAACTGCTTGAATGCCTAATATTGAGACTTGACCTCTATTTTTATGAAAAGCCACTGAATTCAACTTCTGTAGTATTGTTTACAAGAAAAAATTACAATACATCTGCTCAGAATCTGCATATATTCTCTAATGGCTCAGTTTCTATAGCTAATAGTTTTGTGCACTATAATGTCTTGAACCTCTCCACAGTTTTCTTTCACCGGTCGCACGACTCCAGTTTTGAGACAATAGTGCCACTGAACTAAATGAAGCCTAGCATCTCTGAAAGGAATGGAGCTGAGGCTTCCAAGGAGGTGGGAAGCAAAGTTAGGGAACCAAGAATTAGAGACAGGAAGAAAAGAGCACATGGATGTAACATGGGAGAGAGGAGGGACTTCTCAGAGCTTTCGCTAAAAAATTGCTGTCTTCAGCCAGGCGTGGTTACTCACGTCTGTGATCCCAGCACTTCAGGAGGCTGAGGCGATGGATTATCTGAAGTCACGAGTTCGAGATCAGCCATGGTTTCAACCATGGTGAAACCCTGTCTCTATTAAAAATACAAAAAAACTTAGCCAAGTGTGGTGGTGGGCACCTGTAATCCCAGCTACTCCGGAGGGTGAGACAGGAGACTCGTGGCTTGAATCCAGGGGACAGAGTTGTAGTGAGCCAAGATTGCGCCACTGCACTCCAGCCTGGGCAACAGAGCAAAACTCCATCTCAAAAAGAAAGAAAGAAAGAAAAAAACAGCTGGCTTCAAATAGGGTAATTAGCATTTCATTTTATTATCTTAAAATTGAACATACATTCCAAGTCTTTACTATTGTAAACAGTGTCGCAATGAACATACGTGTGCATATGTCTTTATAATAAAAGGATTTATAATCCTTTAGGTACATACCCAGTAATGGGATTGCTGGGTCAAATAGAATTTCTATTTCTAGATCCTTAAGGAATTGCCACACTGTCTTCCACAATCGTTGAACTAATTTACACTCCCACTAACAGTGTAAAAGTGTTCCTATTTCTCCACATCCTCTCCAGCATCTGTTGTCTCCGTATTTTTTAATGATTGCCATTCTAACTGGCGTGAGATGATATCTCAATGTGGTTTTGACTTGCATTTCTCTAACGACCAGATGATGAGCATTTTTTCATGTTTGTTGGCCTCATGTATGTCTTCTTTTGAAAAGTGTCGATTCATAACCTTCACCCACTTTTGAATGAGTTTGTTTGTTTTTTTCTTGTAAACCTGTTTTAATTCTTTGTAGATTCTGGATATTAGCCCTTTGTCAGATGAGTAAATTGCAAAAAATTTTTCCCATTCTGTTGGTTGCTGGTTCACTCTAATGATTGTCTCTTTTGCTGTACAGAAGCTCTGGAGTTTAATTAGATCCCATTAGTCTATTTTGGCTTTTATTGTCAATGCTTTTGGTGTTTTAGTCATGAAGTCCTTGCCTATGCCTATGTCCTGAATGGCTTTGCCTAAGTTTTCTTCTAGGGTTTTTTGTTTTTTGTTTTTGTTTTTTGTTTTTGATGTTAGCAATCCCATTACTGGGTATATACCCAAAGAATTATAAGGTGTTCTATTATAAAGAGACATGCACACATGTGTTCATTGCAGCACTGTTTATGATAGCAAAGAACTGGAACCAACCCAAATGCCCATCAATGATAGAGTGGACAAGGAAAATATGGTACATATATACCATGGAATACTAGGCAGCCATAAAAATGATGAGTTTGTGTCCTTTGCAGGGACATGGATGAAGCTGGAAACCATCATTCTCAGCAAACTGACACAAGAACAGAAAATCAAAAACCGCATGTTCTCACTCACAGGCAGGTGTTGAACAATGAGAACACATGGACACAGGGAGGGGAACATCACACACTGGGGTCTGTTTTGGGGGGCTAGGAGAGGGACAGCAGTGGGTGGGGCAGTTGGGGAGGGATAACATGGGGAGAAATGCCAGATATGGATGATGGGGGGATGAAGGCAGCAAACCACCTTGCCATGTATGTACCTGTGCAACAACCCTGCATGGTCTGCACATGTACCCCAGAAACTAAAGTACAATAAAAAAATTAACTTATCTTACATTTTTCATGCTAAAAATATCAAAGGCCTCTAAATATTTTATATTCTTGCAAAGGAAGGACACTCATTCCTCTAATAAAAAAAAAGGGTAGTTTTCGATTGTCCACTTTTAATCAAAAACAATTTAACTCTCTTCCTCTTGTTCCAGCCATATGAAATGCTGGCTTCCCCTTCAACTTGCACCATGACTCTAAGTTTTCTGAGGCCTCCTCAGAAGCTGAACAGATGCCAACATCATTTTTAAAAAAAATGAACATATGAATTCCATGAGCATATAATAAATTAAGTGATTAGAATATGACTACAAATGGGATTTGTTATAAAATCGATAATTTAAAAATTAGATCATATTGACCATTTATCAATTTTAGTAGAGACAATGTTCCTGATATTTTATTATCTGGCTGTGTCAGATACACCGAGCTTAGAACAAGTGGCTGTCGATGCCACTCCCATTTCGACTAGGGAACTTTGTGTGGATTGGGGCCACAGCTGCATCCCAATCGGGGCAGTTTATCTTATAATTTTTATTACAGGTCTCAGAGAATATTCAATAGAAGAGTTTGGTTAGATGGATATAGCTCTGTTATCATTAGCAGAAATTTAGCCCATGTTATTTACAAACAGTAATTAATGTTATTTCTTAAGATTCCTCCTTAAAAGTTCATATTAGATGGAGCTCTAAAGTTTAGAATAAATTATTAAAAGTGGAAGCAGAAACGACTGACCTGTATACTGGGAAACAGTTAAGTTGATAAATTGTATTATGTGTATTTTACCACATTTTTTAAAATTAATAAAATATGGAAGCAGAAAGAGCTGTTAGTTTCTGTTCAAATTGCTTCTGTTAAAGACCTGAAGTTTTGGTCTCAATTTGCCAATCTAAAAACTGTGTTCAATTAAAATTTTGGACTCTGTAGAGAGGCACTGAACAGGATCATCTGCTCAGAGCATTACCCATTTCAGCAAGCACATTTTAAAATACATATTTATCTAGCATTTTAGCCATTTTATAAAGTTAGAGTTTAGGATAAGTCAAATAGGAATTTATTTCTCAATGATAACATTAAAAATAATGTAGAATTTTCAAAGGAAAACTAAATCATCCCAATTACAATACATTATTTAAAAGTGGATATTTTAGGATGAGACCTTGTCAACCTGTGATTAGTCCCATTTCACATTTTCTTCCATTCTTTGTGTGTGTGTATGTGTGTGTGTGTGTGTGTGTGTGTGTACTTTTTTTTATTATTATACTTGAAGTTCTGCGGTACATGTGCAGAGTGTGCAGAATTGTTACATAGATATACATGTACCATCGTGGTTTGCTGCATCCATCACCCCATCATCTACACTAGGTATTCCTCCTAATGCTATCCCTCCCCTAGCACAATAGCATCCCTGACAGACGGGAGTGTGTGATCTTCCCTCCCTGTGTCCATGTGTTCTCATTGTTCAACTCCCATTTATGAATTAGAACACGTGGTGTTTGGTTTTCTGTTCTTGTGTCAGTTTGCTGAGAAGAATGGTTTCCTGCTTCATACATGTCCCTGCAAAGGATATGAACTCATTCTTTCTTATGGATGCATAGTATTCCATGGTGTACATGTGCCACATTTTCGTTATCAAGTCTATCATTAATGGACATTTTGGTTTGGTTCCAAGTCTTTGCTATTGTGAACAGTGCTGCAATAATCATAAATGTGCACGTGTCTTTATAATATAATGATTTATAATCATTTGGGTGTATAACCAGTAATGGGATTGCTGGATTAAATGGAATTTCTATTTCTAGATCCTTGAAGAATCACCACATTGTCTTCCACAATGGTTGAACTAATTTACACTCCCACCAACAGTGTAAAAATGTTCCTATTTCTCCACATCCTCTGCAGCAACTGTTGTTTCCTGACTTTTTAATGATCGCCATTCTATCTGGTGTAAGAAGATATCATTGTGGTTTCGATTTGCATTTCCCTGATGAACAGTGATGATCAGCTTTTTTTCATATGTTCATTGGCTGCATAAATGTCTCCTTTTGAGAAGTGTGTGTTCATATCCACACTTGCCTTAGGGGAGACTTGCTTCCATATCAGTACCAGGACAGGTTTATTAGACTTTGCTGAAGCTACTGCCAAACCCATAACCTGTATCTATTTTATTGATTTGGCACCGCCATACTTAATGTTGAGTTTACCTACCATATTTGACTGTCCATAGACTCCATTAAAAATACAGAAGACCTTTCCTTTGCATTTGGGTTTTCCCTAAACTTATATACAGTTCAACCCTTTCTCACTTGACAGAGCCCCAAGGAATGGGAGTGTCAGGCCTCTTTCTTGGCACCAGCAGCCTGGTTTTCCTCTTCTTGCTGACCTGCTGAGACCTTTCTTCCATTGTAACGGAAATATGCCTAATGGATTCACATAGTGTCTTTCTTACTCTGCAATTCATTATTTACATTTCTCTGTGTAATAAATGTTTAGTATCTGAATCCTTGGAATATTCAAATCATTTTCTTCCCTACTAATGCATATATATAATTTATATAAATAAAAAGTGCCCTTGAGACTTGCTCTAAATATAGATTTTTAAAGCCTATTTGGAACTTAAAGCCAATCATTTTACTGTTCATATTCTATTTATTTGTTCTCTGTTCCCAGAGGTAATAAACTTAGTATTATTTTAATGCTGGAGGAATGGTGTCTACTAAAAATAAACTAAAAAGAAAGACAAATGAATTGAGTACATTTAGAAATACTGTCCCACTGCATTTGAATATGACATATTGAACAATTATACACTCAGTTGGGCAAAAAGAATAAAAACTATATTGACCATTATACTTTCAATCATGTTTGGTAATGAATAAACTTCCTAATATAAATGCAAATAATATTTATTATCAGTAGGTCATTCTAAAATATATTAAACTAATGTTGAGACAAGTGAAATTTATAATATCCTTTATATTCTTGATTATTTAAGATATAAATGATCTCTACTTTACATAAACATTCAGGTTGTACCAGATATAAGAGCATCCCAGAAATACTAAGTTTTGCTTTATATCATCTTTTTATTATCTAATGTGATGTAACTTCTATTTCTTGTATATTGTGACTTTTTAAAATATGTGAAAATGTTATTCAGTTCAAATCCAGCTGTTATAATGCATGTCTTACCAATTCGATGAGCTGGCACTAATAATTACATGAATTAAATGTCCAGTCTTCACAGTAGAAAATTATGAGATGTATCATGGACTTGCTGATTGATCTTTTTGCCCCTCTCTAAAATTCTGGCATATGTAAGTTGAGATGATATATCTGGGAGAATTTTCCATCATAATTTTATTTACATAAATTATTAAACACATAGAAAGTAGTTTTAAGAGTAGATTTAGGGATTGTGATTTCAACCTAGCCAGACACAGACTGAGAGGATTTTTACAAAATGTTTGTCTAAAGCAGAGGAATTATACACTAAAAACAATTCTATTAATAGAAAAATAAATGTAGCTATTGAAGAAGTCACATTGAAGTAACTATTGAAGTTAGAATAAATTTCTGAAAATGGTCTGTAATTAGAAAATAAGATATTTCTTAAGGTTTTAATTAGACTCTGAATATTTTCTGACAGGGTTTGCACACACATAGAAATACATAGAAAGAGAAAGAGAAAGAAATGAGGATGGGGAGAAAGGATAAAAACATCTAAGATAAATGTAAAAAAAAAAAAAAAACAAAACGAGATGAGAAATTAAGGAAGAATAATCTTCACTTCTGTTTCTGAAATAATACTTCTCAAAGCATTGTTCACAGATTCCCGGGGTCCCTTAGCTACATTCAGGGTGATGGCCCATCTGTTTTTATAATGATGGTCAATCTTAGGTGTCTGTTGTATGGTGCTGACATACCCACGGATGGTGCAGAATCAACGTGGGAAAAATGCTGGTGGGTTTGCATGAATCGAGGGAGGGCCACCGAGCCACTGGTAGCCTTTGTATTCTTCACAGCGAGGAGCCTGCAGGGAAAAACAAAAACAAAAATTAAGAATGCCCTGGATGAAACATAAAAATCATGGGTTTATTCAATCCAAGCTCTCCAGTCACAGTGTTTTAATGTTCTGTGTGATGAAATGGGAAGGGCTCTCAAGGCTGCGCCACAGCATAATGAACTATGATGATTGTCCTCTGGTGCGTGTAATTGTCTAAGTTGCAAGCTAGGCTAGCTGCGTCTTTTGCATAAAGCACCATTTTTACTTGAAAGAAAAACTCACAGAAAACCTACAGTTATTCAGAGGTGGGTATTTTGCAGACATTTCCTTGATAGTGAACCAAGAACATGAACCTACCAATTTAAGAAAAACAACTGAAGGTCAATGATAAAATTTGAGCTTTCACGTGGAAATTAGAAATGTGGAAAACGTGTATTCACTACTGTGAGACTGACAAAACCTAATTCTTAAATATTTTTCTGGTTATATAAACAATAAAATTAATTAATGTGATACTAAATATTATGTAGTGGAATGTGTCGACATTTGAAAGATCAGCATAACTTAGTAAACCAGTATTTTCTGATACAGTGAAGTGTGTCAGCATTTGAAAGGTCAGCGTAGCTCAGGAAACCAGTACTTTCTGAATAATCTGTGCATTATATAACACGTCATGCATGGGAAAATGATCCCAAGTGCGAGGTAAGCTGGGTGAGGTGGTTTACACCTGTAATCCCAACTCTCTGTAAGGCAAAGGCTGGAAGATTGCTTGAGCCCAGGAGTTTGAGACCAGCTTGGGAAACAGAATGAGACCCTGTCTCTACAAACAGTAAAAAAGAAAACAATTAGCCTGGTATGGTGGCGATCCTGTGGTTCCAGCTACATGGGAGGCTGAGGTAGGAAGATTTTTTGAGCCCAGGAAGATGAGGCTACAGTGAGCCATCATTGCTACCCTCTACTTCAGCCTTGACAACAGAGCAAGACCTTGTCTCAGAAAGCAACAACAACAACAAAAAAGTGCAAGATAGACCGATGAATTTCAATGTAGCAGTACAAAAAATAGTGATAATATTTTCTGATTCTATGTTTCAATTGCTATTTAGAAATTACTACTTGTCAAGTTTTGGTATAGTATTAAAGAAGAATGTCCCCAGTTATTTGAAAAAGTCTATTAAAATGCCCTCCTCCCTTTTTCAACTGCATATCTCTGTGGGATTGGATTTTCTGCAAATATTTCAATCTAAACAATGTATTGTAATACAATGACTACAGAAGCAGATAAGAGAATCAAAGTGTTTAAGACTGACAAAGAGATTTACAAAAATGTGAAACAATGTTTTCATTAAGTCTTTAATCTTAGAAAATACAGTATGTTTTTCCTAAAACATGTAATTGTTATTTTAATTTTTCTCATATTTACTTATTAATATAGTAACCATCAAGAGATATAACCCACAACAAAAGCTCTTGGGATTCTTAACACTTCTTAACAGCATAAAGGTATACTGAGGCAAAAAAATACATTGTTCACTACTGCTTTAAACAGTTTCATGTCATTTATTTATACGAAAGATTGTTTGATGTAGTTTGGATGTTCATCCCCTTCAAAATGTGTTAAAATGGGATCTCCAGGGTTGTAGGTGGGGCCTAGTGGGAAGCGTTTGGGTCCTGGGGGCGTGGATCTACCATGACTGGCTTGGTATCTTCTCTGCAGTAATGAGTGAGTCCTCACTCTGTTAGTTTATGCATGAGCTACTTGTTTCAAAGAGCCTGGCGTCTCTCTTGCTCCCTCTCTTGTCATGTGACATGCCTGCTTCCTCTTTGCCTTCTTCCATGAGTAAAGCTTCCTGAGGCCTCACCAGGAGCCATGTTTCCTGTACAGCCTGCACAGCCATGAGCAAGTTAAATCTCTTTTCTTTGTAAATTAACCAGCCTCAGGTATTATTTTATAGCAATGTAAAACAGACTAACACATTGTTCATGCATATGTTCTTGCTACATCTACAAACGATTTTGTTTTAGTTTAATTATCTCTCACTATTCTTCTGTAGTCCCCTCTGCATAGTTTTAATGTTGGGGTTTCCTAAAGTTCACTATTAGCCTTCTACTGTTTCTCCTATTCTCCCGGGTGACGTTTAGGTGAGATGCTCCATCTGCCTTGGATCGTCCCTGTGCCTTCTTACTAAATCAAGAACACAGAGCTCTAAACACTTTTATCCCAGAATTTTATTTGGGTTGTGCTTTCAATGAGTCACTCTGAAAAATGACATGAAATCTCCTCCCACTATAAGGACAAACTGGCTTATGTTTGTTATAAAAGTACTGGATTCGTCAAGCTCAGTGCTCTTCTCCTGCAATGCAACCCACTATGTGTAAGTGTCCATCATGGACCCATTTGCCTCACCCCCATGGGACTTCAGACAGCAGCATGGGGAAGTGAAGGAAACAGACATGAAGCTCTGGCTGCTGCTGTTTCTCCCACCCAGGTACCTGTGTCTTCTAACACCATCTATATGAAACTCTGGCTGGTAAACTTGTGAACTTGCAAGCAGCATGAAGCCATAGACCAGACATTGTACTTATTTTATTTTATTTATTTATTTTTGAGATGAGGTCTTGCTGTGTCTTCCACGCTGGAGTGCAGTGGCATAATCATAGCTCACTGTAGCCTTGAACTTCTGTATTCAAGGGATCCTCCCACCTCAGGCTCCCTAGCAGCTGGGACTACAGGTGCATGCCACCATACCCAGCTAATTTGTTGATGTTGTTGTTGTTGTTGTTAAAGATGAGATCTTGCTATGTTGCTCAGGCTGGTCTCCAACTTCTGGTCTCAAGAGATCCTCCTGCCTCAGCCTCCTGAATAATCTTGCCCTACTCTGGATGGTGATCTCTTCCTCAGCTATGGTTTTCCCCTGAAAATCTGAAAGTCCAATGACTTCAAAACGTATGCCTTTCAACTGGATTGCCTATGAAAACAGTAGGACAACAATACAGTTCATGCCCTATTTGTCCAGTTTAATTATGTCATGCAGTTAATTTCCTCAATGATTGTAACTTCCTTGAACTAGTAGGGGTCACGCCATATAGATCTCCTGTATCCTTTTGTTGCCCTGAATTCGGTATTAGATCATAGCTACACCTCAGCAGACCCTCATTAAGAGTTCGTTTATCAGCGATAGTATTTCCTCCTTTGGTGCTCCAGTATCACCTAAAAATTCCCAAGCAGTAATTCAAAAGTAAATTACTTCCCCAGATCCCACAGTTTCTTGATTTTTTTTTCCTTTTCTCTCATCATTTCCAGAAATACAATTAATTTAGCCTGGGAGTTTTTTTTTACAAGTTGCAGACTCAGCCCATGGCCTTTCCAACAATGTACCCCTGAGAGTGTCTGGAAACTTAGTTGAGCAGAAAACTGAAGCCAGACCTTCTGTTTGAATGCACCAAATGCGACATGTTGTTTCCCAGAGAGAGCTCTCTGCTTACTCCTGGTGTGACCATGGCCCAAAGCCAGGTCTTGCTACAGACATATTACCCTCAGTGAGGGAGAAAAACTATCTCATGTAACAACTGTAGCTATGGTTTTAGAATCCTAATTATTCAGAATTTATTTTCCTGAGTGAAAAATAAAACAATATGAAATTTGATATCCTAATTAAGGCTTTGGAAGTTTCTTAAGCGGGCATCAACAGGATGTTTGTATGGATCACCTGCAACCTCTCTCTGAACATAGAGGCAGCTACACAAAGCTAAAGGTTAGTCTGAGATGGAAACCAAACATATTTATATTTCAACAACACACACATTCACACATGCACACATGAAGTCGTGTGTGCATATTCTTCTACCCATTTCTTACAAATGAGAACATAATATATATAATTATATTTCATATAATATATATGCAATGAATAAAATAATGTATATAATGCATAATACGTATTATACCAATTATTTTATAATATGTTGTCATGTGCTGTAAAAATTCCATCCTTGTAATTATTGCTTCTAAATGTAAAAAGAGCTGCTTTATTTCATAATAATATCAAAGAGGAGTCATTGCACATTATGTCACCTGATTTCTTACAAAGCCAAGTTTGGGGTCCCTCAAACCAGGATTTCCTCCTCTAGATATTTGTTCTTCTTTGTAACCCTCATGACTTCTCCCGGATTTTTGCAGTTTCCCAAAATCTCCACTCTGACTTCTACCTGTGCCAGTTGAGACTAGTTAATAACAGTTTGCAGGATGACAAATATTCCAGAGTTTAAAATAATTCCTTAATTTTGATATGATGTTGATATACGGCTCTCTGTGTGATTGTTCATCCGAAAAACATTTATCCAGCTACCGTTCTAACTTCAGTCTTCGTTTGAAATTCAGAGAGTTTGAAAGGTAGAGAATAATGCAAGATGTAATCGGATGGCCCTGAAAAAAATTATTATTGTATCCTTTAGAACAGTTCATTTGATTTATATATTATTGTACATATTGTCTTATAGTTTTCTCAGATATCAAATATTTCTAGAAAAATGTTTTGCTAAAGGAAACTATTACTGTATATCACCTTAGAACAGTTAGTTTGATTTCTATAGCATTATCTTGCATTTCACTTAGATATCAAATATTTTTAGAAAATAGTTTTGCTAATTATCATTCATTGCTAATTAAGTGTGGCAAGCTGATCTTTATAAGAATCATAAAATCTCTACCGATAAAATTATACTCAGTCAATGTATTATCTTGAATTTACCAATTCTCATTTTGTAAAACTTTTGTTCATGGTTCAACATTTTACAATAGATAAAATTAAAGTGCGATTACTGAATATGAACTATTTGGAAAACTCTTAGTTCATGTTAATACCCAATATTGCTGACAATATGTTAATAAAATTTATACTAACAGCTATGGGGCTTCTGCATTGTTAATCATTTTTTTTAAAGAAATAACATAATAGTACTGGATATTCACATGATGTTCTATTAAAAAGATGAAAATGTATATGTATTACAAAGTTTCCCTGCTAACTCAGTTTCTTAAACATCTAATTACTCTTGGGACAAACCAGAATTTTCAATTTCTGGTATAGCCTTTCCATAGATTTTATGCACAAACAACACACACACATTCAAACATACAACAAATTCACATGTGTGTGTTGTTTAACCCATTTTCATACATATAAGGGCATATTTAATGCAAGGATGCACTGAAAACTGCTCAGGCATCATTCTGAACAAGACAACATTTGCTGGATAAACTCCAAGAAGTAAAATTGTTGAAACAAAGGGTATTTTCACAATTAAGGTCACATTGTCTTGAAGAGAGAATGTAAGAATTTACAAATACACCAACAATATATGAACTGTATACCAACACAGGGTTAACAGATATTTTTATTTTTGTGAAACTAAGTGAAAAAGTGGTATCCAGGGAAAAAAATTATACTGCATACCTGTTATTTTGAGGAAAATAGAATTTTTAAAAATATGCATGCAGAACTATAATTATTTAATTTGCTTTGAGTTATTTATTTAACCCCTTTGTCTAATTTTCTCCTTAACAATTCTTTAGCATTCACTTTTTTAATTTTTAGAAGGGCTTTATATTTTATAAGTGATACCTATTGGACTATAATATGAGACAAATATTTTTTCCCTTTTACTACTTGTCTTTTGAATTTCTAAAGGTCAATATTTATGGAGTCAAATTTATTGTTGTTTTCTTATTTGCACTCAAGGATACCCTGGACAGGCTAAACTGCTTTAAAGTGAATGTAGGCAAAAATCTAAGTTGAAAATACATAAATTAAAATAGCCCTGTTCGACATTTGGGAAACCATTTTCTGGAGAATCATATCTTAACTTACGGGGATAGATTATTCTCACTTAAAAAATATAAGTTCCCATTAAACTGTAGTTTTTCTGTCATGATTCTCCTCCATTGTTTACTCTTGTGGTCTGAATCTGAAAGTGCCCAAGATAAGTTATAGTCACCATGTTTTCCCATTTATATTTGACACATTTCTCCCTCCTTTTAAAAATTATAGTACTAATCACCTTTTTCTACTGTTTTATCTACCTTTTTATAGTACTAATCACGTTTTTCTACTGTTTTATCTATCTTTTTTATTCATGTACTAAATAACAATCCCAACATTGTTAAATAACAATCCTAACATTACAAAGACCATGACTCCCACTAACTGTCTTTACAACATTGAGTTACTCATTCAGTGTGACTTCCCCCTGTATCACAAGTCAAAAGGAACATGATCAGCTAAACCCATGTATAACTGAAGGGCTGTAGACTAACATTTGTATTCCACCCAAATTCATATGTTGAAATCCTAACCACCAATGTGATTCTATTAAAAAGTGGGGCATTTGGTAGTACCCTATAACACAAATTCCTCCTATAACCTAACTTCCTGATTAGAAAGTGGGGCCTTTGGTAGGTACCTTAAAATCTAATTTCCCAGGTTTTAATGTGAGAGGCCATAGGAAGCCTTCATCCTTTCTACCATAAAAGAATTGAGAGGATGATGTCTATGGACCAGGAAGCTGTCCCTCAGAAGACACCAAATCTACAGAAATATATTTGTTGTTCACAATCCACCAAATCTATAGTATTCTCTTATAGTATACATAACCAACTAAGACATGAAATCTGAGTTCTACGAATTAAGCAATGGAAAGTTCATAATATAATAATAAAAGCAAAAATGTATCAAACACATTCATGGTAAATAGGAAGCTCATTTTTATGTCATTATTTAAGCCATGGCAAATGTTGAACTGTACATTCTTACATTTCACTCATAATCATTTTTTTTTCCATATCATACAGAATAAGAACATCATACCTCACCCTTTACTGTTTCTTAAATTTAGGTTACAGAGATTTTTAAATTTTAATTTTGGCAGTTACTCATTTTAAGTCATATGTATCTACCAAACTAATGTGAAAGACAATCTGTTTTTTCCTGAAATTTTTATATTTCTTGTTAAATTTTGGTATATTCAGCAAAATTGCAACCAGAATACCAAAGAATTCATTTTAGTTTTGCTTTTTACTTTCTCATGTTTTCCAGTGTACTTTATATATTCAGGCTACATAAGCAACATAATTTTACAGAAGTAAAGTTTTACAACCTTTGTTTAATACATTGCAGAATAATTTGAGGAAGAGAGAAAAATTTAGAGTAAATAGTACATAAGTGAATATATGACTACATGAACATATTAAATTACACTTAATTGGGAAAATTATTGAGAAAGTAAAACATTAAGAGACTGCAATGAGTCACCATTTGGAGACGTTCAGGAAGTTTAACTCCAAGGGAAAGGGCTCCATATTCCTCAATACTTTGTTCTAATTGAAAAGTTAAAGGGTCACAACATATTCCTTCTCTCTCTTTTCTTTTTCTTTTTCTTTTTTTTGAGATGGAGACTTGCCCAGGCTGGAGTGCAATGGCACAATCTTGGCTCACTGCAATCTCTGCCTCCCTGGTTCAAGTGATTCTCCCACCTCAGCCTCCTGAGTAGCTGGGACTACAGTTACGCATCATCATGCCCAGCTAGTTTTTTGTATGTTTTTGTAGAGACGGGGTATGTTGGCCAACCTAGTCTTGAGCTTCTGACCTCAGGCGATCTGCCTGCCTCGGCCTCCCAAAGTTCTGAGATTACAGCCATGACCCACCGTGCCTGGCTTCATCCTCATTTTTGAAAGTCATCATCATTAATGACTCTTTTAAAAATGTTTTAACACAACTTTTGTTCCGGACATACTTTATTTTTATAATTCTTATGATAAATAAAAAATTCATTTCCATGACATATTTATTTTTAAAAATTCATTAATCTGGTCAAAGTTACGGGTTGAAAATCAGAATTAAAAATGCTTTCTAACTGCAGCCTGCAATGTCTCTGGTGAATTACTGTCCACCTTCAGAACTCATTACCCCCATATGCATTAAATTAGCAGCTTTCTACCATTTTGCTCAAATACTCTCTAAGATTGTAGCAAATAGTATGCAGCTCATCTAGCATTTTAAAATTTATATCAGTTTTTATATCATAACTTAAATACTTGCTACATATACAATTTTGATATGTATATTTTCATAATTAATATGATATCAATATTTTCAATGCATTTTCATCAAAAGTTGGAGTTTCAGATTTAGATTTCTGAAATTTTAGAAAATGTTTTCCTTTAACTTAATTGACAATTCCAAGTGTCATTTTAGAATCACATTTCAAATCAAACTTACTTTAAGTCTAAATGTTCTGACCTCAGTTTGTAACACGATTGAATATGTTAGTATTTATCTATGTGATAATATGTAGAGACTTATTAAATGTGCTAGTAAAATCCAGAATACACAAATATAAGATAGATAACATTGACTATATGGTGTCTGGGTGTGGTGGCTCACACCTGTAATCCTAGCACTTTGGGAGGCTGATGCAGGCGGATCACAAGGTTGGGACTTTGAGACCAGCCTGGCCAACGTGACGAAGCTTTGTCTCTACTAAAAATACAACAATTAGTGGGGTGTGGTGGCAGGTGTCTGTAATCCCAGCTACTTAGGAGGCTGAGGTAGGAGACTCAACTGAACCCGGGAGGCAGAGATTGCAATGAGCCCAGATTGTGCTGTTACTGCACTCCAGCCAGGACTACAAGAACAAAACTCTGACACACACACACACACACACACACACACACACACACACACACACACAAATTGACTATATGAATACTAATATAAGACACATATTGAAAACAGTGAAGGCTTCATTAGTGTGTGTCTTAATGACTATATGGATCAGAGCCACTCAGCTCATCTGTTCACCTTCTTAGTCTATGTAATCATGAAATTTCTCTTGGGAGCCAACCATTCTACATTTTTGTCTTTATTTTTTGTGATGGTTATGTACTGCTATAGTCCTTCCAATGCTAATTATCCTGTTAAGGGTTTCTAAAATTGCCCTCTGCATTAACAAGGTAAGAGTGTACTGACTGTACTTCTTTAAACTTGTATATAGCTGGCGTTCTTAACTGTTGATTGCATGCAAGCTTTTCTACTTTTATTAAATATTCTCATTCTTTAAGGCGTCATTTTATAAAATGCCTGCTGTGCTGGGGTTCAAATCATGCATTTGCTGCCTTAATAAGTGTAGCTTTATGATTGTTGCATACTCAACTACATGCCTGACATATAGTGGATTTTTAAATGTGACAAAAAATGAATAAAAATAAATTATTACAAACAATTTATCATAACTGACTGCCCACCAGGTGTTCAGCTTCAGTAGCCTAATAAATTATGCCAAAGCATTTACCACATTATTTATTTCAATTATTTCCTCATTTATCTCTTCTACTTTGTAAGTGTAGGGAGGAGGCTTCATTTAGAAGAGGGTCACCTTTCAGATCCAGTTGCAGATATTTTTGTTAGGACATCAGGGAAACAATATGGATAACAATAATGCCCTGGAAAACTATTTATAATACTTAAGATTAATACAGATAATTACAGTATATAAGATAGGAGGATCTATCCTGAAATAATTCCTTTATGTCATCCAAGGCCACTTCTTTCTTCATAGAAGCCTTATCTAAAGAGGTGTAGTTACTGTTGCAAAACATTTTTTTTGCTAAACTGGAAAGAATTGTAAAATACAGCTCACCAAACAAAAGTAAAATTAAGAGTCTCATTTTCAGTGTTTTATTATGTCATATAAATTATATATTTTAATTTATACATTTATATTTATTATTGTTTATATTTATTATTAAATTGTCAGAAATATTCAACAGAAAAATGTCTTAATAGATGTAAAAGCAAATTTCTATACAATTGGGAGAATATAACCAATTTTAATTGGTTTTATATAAATACATTTTTTTCTATACATAATATTCTCTGGAATGCATGTTCAATAATTCAGCAAGAGGAATCACAAAATAGATGATATGAATCTTTAGGAAATAGGTATCTCATAATAAGACAGAAGTTATATCAATAAATTTGTATGTATAATTCACAAAAGCATGTAAGTATAATGACACAAAGTTAAAATACGGTTATAC
Source organism: Saimiri boliviensis (assembly GCF_048565385.1). Classification (NCBI taxonomy): domain Eukaryota; kingdom Metazoa; phylum Chordata; class Mammalia; order Primates; family Cebidae; genus Saimiri; species Saimiri boliviensis. The sequence continues at coordinate 9,527,765 of NC_133464.1, read as the reverse complement.
ACATACTTTGAGGATTTTTAAAATTTGAATAATTGTATAAATAGAGCATTAAGGGAATCAAAAAACAAGACGTAAACTTAGAGAAAGTGCAAACAACATATCTGTTAAAAGACTTGTATTCAAAATATACAAAACAGTTAAAACTCAATTATAAGAGAAACAGTAACATTAAAATTGTTAAAAATCTGAACAGATACCTCATCAAAGAAGATATAATAATTATCATATAAAAATATGATAACTGGCCAGGCTCAGTGGCTCACACCTGTAATCCTAGCACTCTGGGAGGCCAAGACAGGTTGATCATGAAGTCAAGAGTTCAAGACCAGCCTGGCCAAGATGATAAAACCCAGTATCTACTAAAATGCAAAAATTAGCCTGGTGTTTTGGTGAGTGCCTGTAATCCCAGCCTTGGGAGGCTGAGGCAGAAAATTGTTTCAACCCCAGAGGTGGAGGTTACAGTGAGCCAAGATCACACCACTGCATTCCAGCCTGAGAGACAGAGCAAAACTCCATCTCAGGAAAAAAAAATGATAATGATAAATAATCATAAAAATATGTTCAACATCATGTGTCACATGAGAATTTTGAATTAAAACAGGAATGGTATACCAATGAGACTAGCTAAAATTCAAAACACTGATAACACAAAATCCTGTCAGGATTCATTCATTTGTTGCTGGTGAGAATGCAGAAAGACACAGCCACTTTCTAAGGGTCTGTCAGTTCCTTAAAAAGCCCAACACAGTGTTATCAGAATCCTGCTTCTAGCTATTAACCAAATGTATTAGTCTATTTTTTCACTGCTATAAAGAAATACATAAGACTGGATAATCTATAAAGGAGAACAGGTTTAATGATTCACAGTTTTGCATGGCTGGGGACTCTTCAGGAAACGTACAATCATGGCGGAAGGCTAAGGGGAAGTAACATCTTCTTCACAAGGCAGCAGGAGAGAGATGAGTAAGCAAAAGAGGAACTTATGAAACAGTTATAAAACCATCAGATCTCATGAGAATTCACTCACTATCATGAGAAAAGCATGGAGGAAACTGCCTCCATGATCCAACCACCTGCCACCTGGTTCCTCCCTCAACACCTGGGGATTATAATTCAAGATGAGATTTGGCCAAGGACACAAATCATAACCCTATCACCAAAGTAAGTTGAAATCTTATATTCACATACATAAAACAAAACAAAACAAAACAAAACAAAACAAAAAAAAAACTTCACATTAGTATTTACAACAGCTTTCTTTATTCATAACTGAAAAAAATTGGATGCAACCAAGATGATATTCTTCAGTAGGTGAACAGATAAACTGAGATTTATGTATATCATGCAAGAATGTTTTGCAATAAAAAACATGAACTATCAAACCGTGAAAAGACATGAAGGAATCTTAAATGCATCTCAGAGTGAAAGAAACCAGTCTGGAGGGCTACACACTATAAAATTCTGATTATATGATATTCTATAAAAGGCAAAACTGTGGAAAGAAGATTGATGTCACATCTATATTTGCAGTGACAGTAAGTTAACATTTTTGAAAATAAAAGTCAAATATACAGGATAATTAATGCAACTGGCAGATTTTTCATCATTTGATAGGAAGTCATAAGTAACATCTTATGCAACCTTTCTTCTTTCATTATTTTGCCTTGGTTCAGAAGATAAACTGTATCATAGGTTGTTCACATTTTCCTGGCTCTTTGAGTAAGTATGGATTGATTGTGTCCTAAACCTTTTAATGTTGGTTGTGCAGACTCTGTATGCTGTTTTAATCCTCCAGGCAACATGAAGTTTTTGTTTTTGCATTCGATCATATCAATAAGGTTCAGACCGTACATTCCGTCTAACTTCTTTGTACAGTGATCGGCTTTACCTCACCATCCCAAGTTGACTCCTGGAACTCCAAATATTACTTCTACATTTCAAGCAGCAGCATTGAGAAAATCCAATTGATAAAATATTGGTAGTACTACCAAAAAAATTTGACTGACAAAAGTTATAGGAAAAGGGACTTAAAAAATTGGATTTTCATTTGGGGAATATTACTGTGTATTATATACAAGAGGCATATATATATATGTGTGTGTGTGGAGGGGTGTGCATGTATGTATATATAGTACATATATATATTTCAAATAAATTAGATATTGTATAGGTATCTAGCAATCTCTGTCACAGGAAACATTCTAGATACCTAGTAAGAAGACATTTCAGAAAAATCGTTTTATAAAACAACATGGCATTATCCACTTAAGTGAGAAGTGCTTGTACAAGATGATGTCTGTACAACACAAATTCCACTCATCCATGGATAATATGAGCAGCAATCACTGGAGAATTCTTTCATATCTACATCCAAGGACATGAGCTACTGCATATGTGTATGAACATAGGTTTGTGTGTGTCTATATGTATGCATGTCCAGCAGAAGAAAAAAAATGCAAACCACTCCAATATCTATTGACAAAAGGATGGGCAAATATATTGTAACATATTTCTGTCTTAGAATATGATACAGCAGGTAAAAAATCCGAACTTCTGCTTCAAACATTATAATGAATGAATTTTTGAGAACAGCACTGTGTGAGAAAAGTCATAAAAGGGCATATAGCAGGATTCTATTCATGTAAAACTTAATAATATGTACAATTGAATGAATACACTATTTAGTAATACCCCGGTGATAATTAATTTTTGGTTGTCAATTTGACTAGACCAACGAATGCCCAGATAGTTGGTAAAGTATTATTTATTTCCAATCCTTGCATTAATTATTCTCAACTTTTTGGTAGGCACTGAGCCCATCCCTCTTTTGCTGAAAGGGAAACCCAGGTGATTTGTCCTCTGATCAAAATGTTTGGGCTCTCCCAGGTGTGTCTGTAAGGGTGTTTTCAGAGGAGACTGGTGTGTGAGTGGGCAGACAGACTAGGGAGAGCCACCCTCAGTGTGAGTGGGCACCATCCAGTCAGCTGGGGGCCCAGGTGGAAGAAAAGGCAGAGGAAAGGGGAACTCTTGTTTGCTCCTCCAGAACTAGAATGCCCTTCTCTTGCATTTGGATGTCAAACTCAGATTGTCCAGGCTTTGGACTTCAAAACTCACACCAGCAGCCTCCTGGGCTCTTGGGCTTCAGCCTTGGACTCAGATTACATCATCTTCCTTGGCTTTTAGGCTGCTCTGGCCCTCCAGCTTACACAGTGCCTATTTGAGACTTCTCAGCCTCCATTATTGAGTGAGCCAATTTCCCTAATAAAACCCTTCTCTTCTCATATATATATATATATATATATATATATATATGTCTCTATATACATATATGCATAGAGAGAAACAGAGAGACATACACACACACACACACATATCCTAGTGATTTTGCTCTTCAAAAAGAACGTGTATATATATATATATATATATATATATATATATATAAATGTATGAATATATATATAGAGAGAGAGACACACACACACACACTCACTATATATATAGTGTGTGTACACCCACCAACACACACACATACACACGTTTCCTCGTGATTTTGTCTCTCTGGAGAACACTGACAAAATGCAAAATCAACTCTTCATGTTGAAATATGTAATGATGAGAAAAATATGATTTGAACAAAACTGAGGCTCATGCTTCCCTATGGCAAATGGGAGTTTGGTTAATGAAATCAGGGAAGGAAGACACGGAGGACTTTAAAGTTATTGACAATGTATTTGTAAAACTCATGTTAAATACCTAGCATTTATTCTGTTATTTTTAATATATCAAAAATGCTATATAGTCAATATAACACTTTCTTATATAAAATTTATAAAATAGTTTGAATCGTGAAGTCCCATTCTTTAGTTGCAGAAAATCAATAGTCTTTATCACTGCAGAAATATTCAAACAAATTATGGCCAAAAAAATTACCAGTGATGGGGATTGTCCTGGTTAAAACCCGTAATACCTAATAAATAAGTATGGAGACAGCTTATTAACCTGAAGATGTTCTATGGTAACTGTCAAAGTGTCTGTCACCTTTTATGATGTTAACTTAGCCCTCATGTTCCATGCAGTGAAGCTGACTGAGCTCCTGTGATTCTAAACCTCATGCACAGATAGGCCTTGTAATCATAAGAGTCAAAATTCAGTCCATGGGCCAGGCATGGTGGCTCATATCTGTAATCTCAACACTTTGAGAGGCCAAGGTGGGCAAATCACTTGAGGTCGGGAGTTCCAGACAGCCTAGCTAACATGCTGAAATGCCATCTCTACTAAAAATACAAAATTAGCTGGGAGTGGTGGCACATGTCTATAATCCCAGTTACTCAGAAGACTGAAGCAGGAGAATTGCTTGAACCTGGGAGGTGGAGGTTGCAGTGAACCAAGATCACAGCATTGCACTCCAGCCTGGGCAACAAGAGCGAAACTCCATCTTAAAAAAAAAAAAAAAAAAATCAGTCTGTGAAAAAATGTATATTTGGAACCAACCAGGAGAAATTCATTTCTGAACCTTGTAAATATGTGACCAAAATTCACAACAATTGAGTTGTTTCTGTAAGTCAACTTATCATCTTACTATGAGACTATAGCTGTGTTTAGTGCTGATGTGCATAGCAGCCTAAAGCTTTATCTGAGTAGATAAAAAACGAACTTGAGAAACTTAAGAAATGAAAAATGTTTTAACAGAATCAATACTAGTCTATCAGTTTAGAATACTTACACCTAACAACAGGATTCTTAGAATTCATTCTCTCTAGTTAGATATTCTAATTTCTAAGCAGTTCACAGCACTTTTTCTTGGTAAATATAAATTACCTTTCTTGAACTCTTATATGAAATATGTATAAAATTATATATTAAAATATTATTTTTAAATATTCCTAATTAACATTTTATTTCAGCAACACCTTTTTCTTATTCCATGTTAGTATTTTCATAAGTGGTTATATTTATGTCTTCCTCAATAAGCTTTTTTTTTGAGGATTTTATTTCACTTATTTGTCAATGTCCATTATCTACTAATTAATGTGAAAGCTCTAATGATGTTAAAACTATATTACCTTTGCCTTACGCAAGGTGATAGTAGCTAGCACTTCAACTGTAGTTTTCAGCTGAACTTTGAGTGAGTGACGGAGGCATCTAATAACGCATGTGCCCTGTTTTTAATTAAACATCACATGGAATATCAAACTGTGTAATAACAACACCAAGCTATTGGGCGATAGGTGAGATTGGGCATTAGGAAAATTATAGGGGCCCAAACATTGGTATACACTAATAGTAATTCATATTACTAAGGACTGTGTATTCATATCCCCGCAAAATTCACAAGTGAAATTCTAAATCCTAAGAGGGTAGCATTGTAAGGAGAGGTATGTTGTCAGAGTCATGCTCCTATGATGGCTCTAGAGTCTTTATAAGAAGAGGAAGAGAGCTCTCCCTGTCTCTCCCCTCTGTGCAGATACAGGGAGAAGTCTACAACTCAGAAAAGGGTGCTCACCAGAACCCAACCACGCTGGCATCCTGATCTCGAACTTCCTGCCTCCAAGACTGTGAGAAATAAATGTTTGTTGTTTTAGCCTAGGGTAAGTCTTTGATAGTTGGCTATAGCAGCATAGACGAAGAAAATACATCAGCATATTTATCTTCACTATAAAGTTATAATGTAGAAAATAATATACTGATTTTTCCAGCTGAGGAAATTAAGGCATTAAGAAGTTGAGTAACACACTTGAGGTTGCACAGCTTATGAACGGGGAGCCAAGATATGATCTCAGAGGTTTTCCGACCCAGTTTATCTCTTGATGATTACAGTATATTACCACTTCAGTTATTAACTATATTCCATTAGTTTAGTGTAAGGATCCTTACCACCACTACTAATGATACAGATTTTCAAAATTACCATACTTAAAACTCCTTTGCTCAATGAGAAGGGGATTGTTTGGATTCTCAGGTGAAGGTCTGGGTTGTTTTATCTTCTGGATTTCCTGTGCCAAGGGTTAGTTTTGGAGTGGTAATGTGTGCAATAGGTCTGAGCCCTCAGGTTTCATTAAAAAAGATGTACAACAATGAGGCACTCTAGACTTATTCAAGAGCAGAGCCCAGAAAAGCCCAGCAGTATAGGCTGGGTAGGTGGTGAATGTAAAATGGTGGATGGTGGTGCATGGAAAACATGACCTCAGAGTCCACCTGAAGAACATCACTGAGTCAACATGTAAGAAGGAACCTGGCATTTTTTCTAGAAGTTGTTGAAAATTTATGTATTTTTTTCTATTAAGGTATGATGCGAGCCTCATTTGGCAGGCTAACCAACTCAAATTTGAGAGAGAGAGATTGTGTGTGTGTGTGTGTGTGTGTGTGTGTGTGTGTGTGTGTGTTGCAAAATGAGTCATTGGAGAAGTTGTATCATTGAGCCTTTTTCTGTTGTCTCAGATTCAGGTGGTCAGCTACAGGCTGAAAGTTGAAAAAAGTGCATGTCAATTATCTGTACATTTTTAAAATAGCTAAGACTTTAAAAGGGACTAAACTGGTTAAGTGACCATCAAATCCTACAGTAAACAGGTTTAGTTTTATTTAGATACATGCAGTAAACAGGTTTCGTTTTATTTTTTTTCTAAATGAGTAGCAAAAACTTAGCAAAAAATGAAAGGCTATGTTATTTTTCAGCCCATCGTCATGGGGGAGGAGTGGGGATAATTCTTTCCACCCTACAGCGGGCTCAGAGTACACAAAAAGTTTGGAGTCATTTGAATTAGAGAAAACTGATATTTCACTCTCTGACTGACTGCTTGTTCAGTTTCAGAAATAATCAGCCCAGCAGAAGCGGTTAAGCATCAGAAAGTCATTGGAAGCCCCAGTTGCTTGGTGTGCATGCTGATGGAGGCAGGTATCTGTCCCAAGCCTGGAGAAGCCCACAACAGAAACCTGGCTGGAGGAGCCACAACGTCAGGTAAAACAGCAAGGTAGAAGCGGGAGCAACCTGGGCTCCTACTGTTTCCTGGGATGAGAAATTGTGGATTTTTCCTTGGGAAAAATGGCCTCGGCAGAAGGTAGCTTTGCTCTAATTATCTCAACAAAATTCTGATCTAAAGGAGCTACCTCCCTGGGCAAGGTGACCCCAAGAGTATGATCCTGGGCAGGAGCTGACAGAAGTCAGAAAGAAAAGGGGCCCTTGCAAGCATGTGATCTCCTCAAAGAATAGGCCCCAGGAAGGCTCACAGTGGACCCAAGGGACTCCCCCTAAGACACAGAAATAGATCTTGCTGTCTTCCTTCCAACCGCCTTTTCTACGGCTCCAACCTTGAAGGAGAAGCGAAGTGGAGTAGAGGAAGGGAAAACAGCAAGAAGAAAGGCCACTCTCCTTTCTCTCCCTCATCCAGCTCTGGAGTGATCTTAGACCAGGCTGGGAAAAGGTGTTAGGTGAACACCAGATTCACATTTTGATTAAAACAGGACTGGAATTAACATGACTGGAAAGCTATGGGATTTTTCTAGGATGTTCCTAAGGGTCAGGAAAGGGAAATCTATCAAAATATATTTCAAAGCAATGATGGTAGGGAAAAAAAAAAACAACTGTATATTCTAATGATTTCAATCCAACTAATAAGCTAGTTGCATTTATTGTTTAGGGTTTTTAAAAATTCCATGAGAAATTCTAGAAAATCAAGGCACCCTCCACAATCTCCTTTTAGTGTAAAGAGTAACATTAAATCTCTAAAGTCCCAAATGCTACTTTAAATAACTATTAATCTTGAAGGTTTAAAGAAAAGGTAAGTGTAGACAAAATTCTAGGACCTCTTCTTCATTTACAATTAACCAACTGATGGTTTTACTATTCTTTTCTTTTTTCTTTTCTTCTTTTAGGCAATGCCCTAAATAACTGTCAAGTTGTGTCATCAATACCCTAACCAGGTAGTATCACATTACCCACCTGACTAAAGCTGTTTTGATTTTTTTTTTTTAAGGCAAATTTCCTGAGTTTAAAAAAGAAAAAAACCATTATGAGCACTGGATAAGACAGATACTGTAAATAATTTGCTTGTTCAAAGTACTATATTTATGAGTGAGCTTTTCTGTCTCTTTGCTCTATTGATTTCTCTGATCAGTTTGACTCTGACCTTAGAGAAATATACCACAGTGACAGCCAACTCAGAACAGTGTTTGATGAATATAAAGTGTTGGGGAAGTTGGATTCCTTCAGAACTCTTTTGCACCTGTTGAAAATGAAACAGCTCCTGCTTGTTCATCTCGATGCCTGCTGTGAAGCTGTTTCCTACCCTTCGGGCCTGGTTGGCAAGACAACCGTGGAAGCTGACATTTTTCTTCTTGTTTATTTGAGCATTTAGCAAAGGTTCTTCAAGGGCCACCTGAGGGAAAGTTAGCAAGGCAGACTTAGTGGGCAAAAAAAAAAAACCCACAGAAAACAAAGAACCCTTCCCAAACCAAATCCACAAAATAAATAAACAGAAATAAATAAAAAGAGGAACTAAAGCTTTTGAGAGTAATGGAAACAACTCTGTCATATTGATTTAAGAGAATTATTTTAAGTAAAATTGTTCATGATCCACCCGAGAGAAAGCAGGAGATTGGTAAGGGTATTGAAAATCTCTTTTTATCTGTTTCTCAAAAGGAGACTCCCAGGTTAATAATTTTTCAAATAAGCACTAGGCATCTATATTTACAAAGCACCAGCAAATAATGCAGGATGCATGAATGGTCTTACTGTGTGGAGTGTAAAACAAATATATACGTTGTGTATGTATAAGTAATTTAAATATTTATATTTTTATATATTCCCATAGGTATGATGTATGCATATGATCTGGCATGTATGCAGAGGCACATATTTAATCTTTAATTGCACGTTCACATTCCATTTTATGTTAATTTTTGTTGATGAAATGACATGTTAAGTGAAATGTGAGCTGTTCTCTTTAAAATCATTTCAACTGTGTTTATAATACAATAATTTAACTCAGAGGGTTTAATTTGAAAAATTTGAGTTATTTCTATTCAGTGTGCTATATTAAACAGTACACTCGGACATTAGTGGATTGTATGATTTGCTGATGTATTGGCATTGTGCTGCATTGGAAATCCTGTGTTTAAGTGAATCCTTGCACTGTTCCCCTGAGATGCTACCAGACCTGTGTCACCACCTTGCAGAATACCCCTCAGGGCTAAGAAATTCTTTACAAACAGTCAAAGAAATTCTATTAAAAGACATGTTTCTTTTCTGTTCGGCACAGTGACACACTCTTGTAGTTCCAGCTATTTGGGAGTCTGTGGCAGGAAGATCCCTTGATCCCAGGAGTTTGAGGCCAGGCTGGGTCCTTGTGTCTAAAAAAACAAACAAAAAAAAACCAGAAAAGGTTTTTAAAAGATGTATTTTTTTCTGCTTGAGATAACCATATGAACCCAATGTAGGATAATGGTTCCAGTTTACAAGTGTTTGTTTCTTGTTTTAGGCATAAACCGTACTGGGAGCTGGCTGTAAATTTGATTCTTGGCGGTGCTGATTCAGGAGAGGGCAGAAGTCAGCTAGTCTGATGCCAGGGTGGGATCATTTAAGCCAGGCTGATGATAGCTACTGAATGAAACAGATATGGAATCAGTTTTAAAAACTGATGAGAGGAGAGCCTGTAAATTGAGAAGAAAACTGGGTGGATGCAAAATAATAAAGAGGTAGAGAGAAGAGCTTATATTAGATGATCTAGGATGAAGGAGGATAGCTTCAGATTTCCAGGGATGGCTGTGGTCTTGTTCATTAACCTCATTAGCGAGAGCACATTCTGCCTCCACTGTGAAGAGGACACAGGCCATCGTCGCCATCTACAAAGACCACAGTACACAGCACCAGCTGAAAGAGATTACCTCCAGGGAGACAGGTCCAATCTGGCTGAGTGACCTACAAAGGTGATGCCAAACTCTGGATCTGAGATAAACAATTCAGCAAACAAAGATCACTTCTATGTGATAAGAGCACAAGTAATACCACAATCAGAGATTGATTCAATGGGCTTGAAGACTATGTGGCTACCTTAACTGGTATCACCCTCAATTTTCTCCTTTGTTCAATGGACACACTAATAGCTTGCTATTAACTGTTGCAGTATAATAGAATTGTGTAGAATAATATACAAGTGACACCGATGTTTAATATTATTATTGCTTCTGTTATCAGAGTGGGAGGTGTCCACACACTAGGTGTAGGCATGTAGGAGTTATTCTTTTAGTTTTGCTGCATAAGGGGAGTATTGCAGGGAACTATAGCAAGATCTTGGTTTCAAGAAGCAACATTTGTACCTTTGAGGAGTAGCAACAGATGTGATTAAAGGAGAATGAAGTGAAACTTCTCCATTAGGAGGGACCTGATGTCTTGTATTATCACTACTTTATATATTAATTTATTTGATAAACAGAGAGAATGGGGTGTAAAGGAGTGGGAAAATCTCAGGAAAAATTCAATATAGTGAACAGGAGAAATCTGGGAAAGGAAAAGTCAGGTGGAGAAGGCCAGAACAAATTTGGGGCCAACATTCTAGCTTAGAGAGGGCTATGTTCAACATTTACGAATAGCCTTAATACAATGACTCATGGTTGACACAGGGTACTGGAGTCAGTAATACTTGCATTTTTAAGGAAAATAAAGGACTGGTCTGAACTGTCCCTGGTTTTATGCAGTTTGGAAAAATTGTCAGAGACAGAAGTTTAAGATTTTCTGGTTTTGAAATATTGTGCTAAATATAATTTGGTGCTGCAGATTGGACCTTGAAGAAAAAAGAACATTAACGGGAAAACTGGTGAATTTAAGTAAAGTCTGGAGATTAGTTAATAGTATTATACTAATATTATTCTAATAATATTATATCAATTAGAATATTAGTATTGTATCAATCAGAATATCAGTAAAAAGTAATTTCTTAGTTTTAACAAATGTACCATAATTATTTAAGATGTTAAGTTTAGGGGAACTGGGTGAAGGATGTCTGAGAACTCTGTGCCATTTTTGAAACTTCTCTGTACATCTAAAATTATTTCAAAATATAAGTTTAATTGAAAACATTTGGATTTTAAAAAACGTTTCTAAAAACTAAATAAAACCTGTTCCTTTCTTATCCCGGGTACTAGAGAAATACATTCCAGTCCTTTTTTTTTTTTTTTTCATTTTTTTTCCTGTTCTGTATGTATACATATAGAACTATACAGGTTTTAACATTAGGTTGGACTACACACTTTTTTATTTTTATTTTTTGTAGAGACGGTCTTGTTAGGTAGCCCAGGCTGGTCTCGAACTTCTGGCCTCAAGCTATCCTCTTGCCTCACCCTCCCAAAGAGCTGGGATTATGGCTGTGAGCACACACCCAGCTTTGTTCTGTATTTTGAGCTACTGTGTATTGAATAATTGAATGAGATAAAACAAACAAAGAAGACCTTTAACATTTGTACAAATGCCCACTTTTGAGTAATATTCACTTTCTGCTTTTGAATAAACAATAAACTTGCATAGAACCTATTAATTCACTCTTTTTTAAATCTCCAGTCCTTTTCATTACACTCCAGTCCTTCTGAGATTAACGTTTTATCTGTGTATTTTATAGTGAAGGCTGTAACTTACAAATGCAAAGGATAAAGTTCTGAGGAGTTACACTTTGGAGAAATTAAGCATAAAAGCATTGGCACTGAGCACTCAATAGCAGATCACAGGCCTATTTTTCAGACCCAGTAACAAAATCTTGGCACTAAGGCCTCTTCCTTTAGGCTCTAGTTCACTGTGCCATGTTAAGGATTCATTCTTTTGGATTCTGCTATTATTTTTCTTGCAAGATATCTTGACCATTTTGACATCAACAATAATTTTATGTGGCAAAGATGTACTTACGAAAGCATATGCATTCTGCTGCCTATAATTTTTTGAAAGATTCTTTACAAATCTATTCTCATTTTTTAATACTGCTCATGTCTTAGATTTTCTTAATCAGTAGATAAGAATATATGTGTTACAACTGAAAGTCATGGTACAGTCTAGTGATTTCACATCAAAATATTTTATTTAATCATTATAATGCAAGGATTTATGCAAGTAATGGCTTATTCAACTAGAAATAATCTAATTCAAGTTTCCAACGCAAGTTTTCATTTCAAATTTATTAATTTTGCTTCTCTTTCACGATTTATGAAAGCTAAACATTTCATTTGGTGTTGTGTTTTTACATGTTTATAATATTTGTTGGAAAGTTGGGGACTTTGACAAATTGGCATGCAAAATGTGTGTGTTTATATATTCAATTAGTTCCTTAATTTGCCAAAATCTTTCAGGTTCAAACTTAATATACATGTGAAAGGATCTTTTGTAGAATGGTGGGATTTTTTTCCTGAATTTTCAAATTTATCACATAAGAAATATATAGTAGCTATAAGAGCAAGAAAATACATATATGAATTTTCATGCTGTGTTTTCATTGTTGTTATTCTATTTTTTTTTAAATACTTATATTTCAGGGGCTTTGCTAGGGAAATTCATGAAAATTTAAATGAAGTAATTAAATCATAAATGAGAAATTTATGCCAAAGGTAATATTCGTAATGCTTCATTCATTTCTCAGAGCTCTGCAATGATTTTTTTAATGATGTTTTACATTTTACCCCAGAATATCCTCCGCATTTCAGAGGTTTTCTGGTATTTGAAAGTTCTGTGACATGTTAGTGTGTGGCCTTGAGGTTTATCCAGAATAAAAGCACAGTGATAATATAAATTTAAATTTATATTTCTATATTAGTTATATTTTTAACTTAAACTTGCCTAAATTTTCAGTCTTCATACACAAATATAAAAACAAATCTGTTCTTTACTTTTGATAAATTCAATATAAATGAATACACCACAGGGAATGTGCCTTTTTCTTCATTTTACTTGTTTTTCTTCATAGCTGTCCCCAAAAGCCATGGCCTTTCTCTCATATTCTTTTAATAACTCTAAGTAACTGACACATTTTCTTCTGGTACATTTTTATATACACTGTCTGCACCCAAGGGAGTGTTTTGAGTTTAATTTTGGTTTGTTTACTTGCTTGTTTTCCCGTCTGATTTCTTTTTAATCAAATTCGTGGGGTAAGTGACCATCACTCTTTAGCAGATATGAACAGCAGCACTGCAGAGGTGACTGCCTCTCCCCCAGCCCAGAACACAATCAGAGACAGAAGCTCTACGTGCTCTCCCACGGAACCAGATTTCATCGTCACTGCTCTAATAGCTTCCTACTGCTGCTGGAACAAGTTGCCACCAACTTAATGCCTTAAAATGACACAAATTTACTATTTTACCATTCTGGAGTAAAGAAGTCTAAAACACATCAGCACTAGGAGCCAGTAGGGGACAATTCATTTTCTAGCCTTTCCCAGTTTCCAGACACGATCTACAACCCTTGGCTCACAGCCCACATCCCTCTGAGTTCTGCTTCCAGAGTCACATCTCCTCCCCTGATGGGCCTCCCTCTGACAAGGAACCTGTGGTTACATTGGTCCCATCCAGAAAATTCTCCCATGTTAAGATGTTTAATTTAATCAAACCAATGAAGTCCCTTTTGCCTGGTTCCATCCTCACAGGTTATGAGGATTATGTGGCAGCTTCAGGAAATCATGATTTTTGCCTACCACACTGACCCATGAGATGAAGTCTAATTCTGAGAGAATAATACCCAAGACCTCATTACGATCAATAATTGATCTTATTCATCCCTATCTTCTCCTAATTCCTTACCAGCTTTTAGGCCAAAGTCATGCCAAATTCTTTGTGGTTCTCTGAAGCCCTCTTTTTCTTTTAGAGCTTCCCAATTTTTTGCTTCCTTCTGCCTGCCATGCATGTTCAGTCATGTTCAGTCCTTTCTCTACCAGACAAATTCCTACTCATCCGTGTTTTATTTTAATTACAAACCACTTTAAACATATGGAAAGATACTGAAAATAACAGAACAGAGTCTTGTACTCCAAACCCCAAGATTAAACAGATGTTAACATTGTGCTATAATTGTTTCAACTTTCTCTCTTAATTTTTTAGACAAAAAAAAAAAAATTACAGATACCACTAAAGCCTTAGCATCTCTCATCCTGACCAGTCTCCCCAGATGAATGCTTGAATTGATGCTTGTCATTCATAATCATTTTGTCCATTGCAATAGGTGTGTCGTAGTACTTCATTATCCGTTTGATTTGCAACTCCCTAATGACAAATAATAGTGAACATGTTTTCTTTTCTTTTCTTTTCTTTTTTTTTTTTTTTTTTTTTTTTTTTTTTTTTTTTTTGAGATGGAGTTTTGCTCTTATTACCCAGGCTGGAGTGCAATGGCGTGATCTCAGCTCACCGCAACCTCCGCCTCCTGGGTTCAGGCAATTCTCCTGCCTCAGCCTCCTGAGTAGCTGGGATTACAGGCACGCGCCACCATGCCCAGCTAATTTTTTGTATTTTTAGTAGAGACGGGGTTTCACCATGTTGACCAGGATGGTCTCGATCTCTCGACCTCATGATCCACCCGCCTCGGCCTCCCAAAATGCTGGGATTATAGGCATGAGCCACCACGCCCGGCCCACATTTTTCAGTCTCTTCTTTTTTTATCCTTTCTCAGAATTATCTGATATTCTTGCCCCTTTGGATGATTTTTTTTTTCTTTACATGACATTTTGAATTTTCCAACATGCCTCTAATTTATTATTTTTATAAATTGTTTCTTTCTTATGTGTGGCTACTCTCTTTGTTTCATAGTGCCTCTTCTTATACATTTGATTCCTTTTCTTACATTCTTATTTTTACTATGCTTATTTATTAGATTATTTTCATATTGTCTGTTATCTGAAACAGACAATCTGTCTCATCTTGTTTTGTTATTGGATTCTCATCCTTTAGGTTGACTGTCTATATTGAAATTTGCTCTCCATGGATTGATATATTTGTGAGTTCCTGTGCCTCCTGGCTTCATTCTGCATGGCCTGAATTAAGGATGTCCCTCCTTAAGAGTACTTTGGCTAATTTCTAGATTGCATTTCTTATCTGGGGAATCTTTGAAAATTTGAGTATTACAGATTTGAACTAAAAATTAAAGGACCGGAAACCAAATTAAAAATTATCATGTAAGAATTTCCACCCAAGTTGGGATTAAAGGCAAATTAGTTTCCTTGTTTCTTTCTTTACCTGTGGCATCATCTTTCTGGCCCAACATTACTAAATTACTGTAAAGATAGAGCAGTTAAGTTCTAAGGTTTATTTGAAGGCTTTTTCCAACTCATTGTCTCATGTAAGTTCAAGATCTTAACTTCCGTTCAAATATTATTATAAAATCCAATCTTCTGGATGACTGTAGTCCACATAAGTAGCATAATGTAGGTGCACACACACACACATATGTAAGGAAGTTGCAACATGGCTCATACACTAACCATCCTGTTTTTCAGTTCAGGGTACATTTGCTTTTCTGGCACTTTGGATTTTTCTTTCTTTTTCAGTGTTTGTTATTTTTGACCAGTATCTATTGTTGTTAGATGCACAAGTAATTTCATTATATATTTTATCATATTGCCACAACAAACAGGAACCTTATTTATAGTTTATCTTTTTGCAAACATCATTTTCTCCATGGAGCAATCTTTATTTTTAAAAATTATTGTGTGATCAACTCAAAAAAAAAAGAAAAACCTGCTTGGGTAGGAATCATATTAGATGGTGAAACTGATTTGTTTTAGACAATTTAGGACACCATTTTATCAAAGCATTACAATGAGTCTGTCGTTTCTTATGTTTTCTGCTCTATGCTGAATTGAAGTTTTCTAATATGACTTTTGGCTATTTGGAGGTAAAATTTCCCAAGTAACTCTTCACATCCATTTTTTTTTTTTTATAACTAATGATCATAGATCCAAGCAACTAAAATAAAATCATGTAACTCCTTCCTCGTGTTCTTGGCAAATGTTCCAGGTTAGCCTGTCAAGGCTACATGCAGATTCTTGAAAAATTTTGAATGAGACAGGCCCTTCATGCCTTAGGGTTGGGGGACTGTCGGTTTTACCAGAATTAAATGAGATGGGGCTGAATTACCCACAAAAATGAGATGCTTACTACAAGAAGAAGAAAGAGATTAGATGCACATTCTGGACTGAGAAAATGAACTTTAATTATCATAGATTTTTATATAATTATCACAGCAGAGATTCTGGGCCATCTGCAGACAGAATTCTCTAATGACTTCTCTGAGCTCTCACCACTCTTGAGTTGACCAAAGCCTCTCTAATACTGATGACATTGTATTATTAACTGTTTATTTGGATATTATTTATGCTCTTCTGTAAACCCATCAAGATAAAAAAAAATTGTTTCATATTTGAATTCTCGGTCATGAAACCATTGTGATTGCATCAAAAAGGTTATAGAAGGGATTAAAACAGAGAGGAGAGGAAAGGAAAAAATAAAAGGAAACGAAGTAAAGAAACATGCTGAGAGAGGTTAAGAAAAAACTTTCCAACACCACAGCAAGTTAATAATAGAGCTGGCAGAAATCAGTTTTCACAAACCCAGACAACTGCACTGTGTTACTCTATGTGTATTCCTAAGTGACAACATAAAAGTATTTATACTGCTGGTTAGAAAAACAACATGAATGAAACTGGAAAATGGAAAAAAAAATGCATTTCTCTTTTATTAGAATAACTCATGGAAAGCATTAGGTTTGAATGTTCTTTGTTTTAGGACTTCCGATTTTATCATTTGGTTTCAAGCTCCATTTGTTTGAAAACCTCTGCTTTGCCTTCCTCTGGGTTCAGTGTTATCTCCAGGTTGGTCTTCTCAAAGTAGCAGCATGGCCGTGGATATTGTCTCATGAAAGAGTGATTGTCACCTTCCAAACCTGCTATGAAAGATAAAGTTTCAGAGCCACTAATAAATACCACATTGGTTCTGATTGCATGCCTTTAAACACACAAAATTTTCTGACTAAAAGGTTGGGTCTTGCTGTTTGACTTATTTCAGTCAGGGCCGCCCATAATACTCATGTGGCTCAAAATACTAACATAGGGTTTCTGAAAGAAAATGGCAGAACTCTTAATAGGAAGGAGAGCAAAGGAATGCCGGACAGTAAAAACAACCACCAAGAAACACCTTTTCCCCAGAGTAGACTGCCATCTCTGTGTGGATGTTGACTGGGGCTTTTCTTTTTCTTTCTTTCTTTTTTTTTTTTTTTTTTTTTTTTTTGAGACGGAGTTTTACTCTTGTTACCCAGGCTGGAGTGCAATGGCGCAATCTTGGCTCACCGCAACCTCCGCCTCCTGGGTTCAGGCAATTCTCCTGCCTCAGCCTCCTGAGTAGCTGGGATTACGGGCATGCACCACCATGCCCAGCTAATTTTTTGTATTTTTAGTAGAGACAGGGTTTCACCATGTTGACCAGGATGGTCTCGATCTCTTGACCTCGTGATCCACCCGCCTCGGCCTCCCAAAGTGCTGGGATTACAGGCGTGAGCCACTGCGCCTGGCCAGACTGGGACTTTTCAGATCACGCTTTGCCAGCACAGAGCATGCTGCCCATTAGCGATGTGTATTTGCTCTCACGTCATTGTTTGCTGCTGCAGTTGCTCTGAATTTTCTCCTGGCAAGTCAGAACTACTCTCTTTGTTAGCTGTTTTCTTCTGAAATCATATTCTTCTCACAGACTTGGTACAACCACCCGTACAATATTTGAATCTCATATAACGAAAGCGCTGTTTTAATTGAGGCCTAACGTTATATTTCATTTGTATCATGAAATATCAAGTTAGTTAAAGATAGAGAGCCATAGCAAAACATGCTTTATAGGTCCTGTTCTGTAGATCGGAATGTCCAGCTCGTGTCAAGCTGTTGTTAACTTTGGTGTATTGTGTGCTCTTAAGCGCCACGTTTTTCCTTCAGTGTATGCCGTGAGAGGGTCTGAATCAGAAGAGGGCTGTCTTGGTATACTGAATCTCTGAGACAAGGAAGTGATTAATAAAAGCTGGTTTCCTTTTCTGCTAGCTCCTGCTGGGCAACTGTAAACCATGAACTATTTATGTCAACAAAGTATAATCAGCAAAGGGCTAATCCGCATGCTATTACCCAGAGTTAACTGTAACAGATCAATTTCTACGTATAGTTTTGAAAACTTGTCAATATACAGCAGCCACAGAACCCCTGAGCTTAACCAGATGTAAGAATCTGGCCGGCCCTGTCAGTTCCTGAGGAGGCCTTGGCCAAGCCTGCAAAATCTTTGACCTTTTTCTCACCCTCCAACAACAGAAGTAATAATCCAAAATGTTTTCTCTTTCTTGTATTGTAGCTCATTTTTTTTCCCTACAGAGGTGCAATTTCCATCTTATAATTTTTGTTTCTGCATTTTTTTCTATCAATTTTTTTTCTTGGACCTTGGTGAAAAGAGGAAAGTGTTTTTTTCTTTAATCCTTGGGCAAAAGTAGGATAGGAAGATAAGATGTCATCTTGGTAGGTTGAAATAAGTCAGGAAGTGTGTTTATAATACCTTACAGATGTATACTACTTCGGTTTACAGATCTCTCCTGTGTACATCAACTCAAATCTTGACAGGGCCCAGTGGGCTAGGAGGCTCCGAAAGTTGAAAACTATGCCTGATACCACATGCATGTGGTGGTTCAGGACTACTTACCTAACACACACCCACCATCACCTCCTCCTCCTTTCCACAACTGCCTCCCTGCATGCCTCAGTACCACGTAGATCGTGTGGAATAGGGTAAAATGCAATTTTGTTGCACAAACATATGCAATTATGTTTGCTTATTTTTACTTGCTGTTTCCATTTATTTAATTTACTGTTAAGTTTTCTAAAGTATTAGATAGTATTTCTTTCTCAATGATTTTGCTTCACAATCATAGTTCTAATTCCTTTATAAGCAAATAAGCAACTCCAAGAATATTTCCAAATCACATACTGAGTCTTCTCTGCATAGAGTGCAGAGTAACCAATGTTAATTCTAATAATTAGAGTTCAAGGTGAGTGGCTGACCGGGGTCACACCCACGTGAAGCCGTTTTGGGGTAAGAGGAGACAATCTGCACCACCTGCACTTAGTCTGAAGCAGGGCATCGGAATGATGCTGTGAACAGCTGTGATCCTGGAATTAGAAACACCAGAAGAAATTAGTGACATTTTCAAGCTTTAAAATTGTAAGAACTCGAAGTGAAGCCAGAACGGAGAGGGAGAGATTTTTATGGATACCGGAATCTATCTGAAGTAAGTGGGTCCAGTTTGTGTCAATCACCCATGCTCACCTCTGTGGCAGCAGCCTTAGTAAATTGCAAAGACTCAAGCAGGATGACTTTCCTGGTGCACTTGATGAAGATAAACCTTACACATGAGTATCCTAGAAGTCCCACTTCTCCTGTGATCCAGTAAAGCATGAGTGTCGGAGAGACACTAGTCCAGAAGACACTGAAGGGATCATGTTGGTTTAGGCCATCAGTATCTAAAACAGCTAAGCCCTGGGTCCAGCATAGGAGAGACGGAAAGTGTTCTAGAATATGCACAACTGTGGTGCAGCTCGGCCATCTTGGACCTAACCTTTTCGCAATATGGGTGGCAGAGAGATGCTGCTTCCTAGAAAGAGCACATAACTTCAACTTCTCCTGGAATGCCATTTAGCTTTCTCAGACATCAACTGTGTGAGGCATGGATGAGAGATCTCGTGAAGTGTATTTAGATCACGACACATGTTAAACATGTTGGAATAAACATGTAAATTTATATTTCCATTGATTCATGAAATGTATCAGTTCCCTCCCGATACTCATTTAAAATATCAGTGCAAGAAGTGAACGGTGATGACTGGTTAAAAACACTTGTGTCTACATCCTTTATCATTTATTCTCCTCTAAAATCAAGAATAATAAATTAATTATGTATTTGCCAGACTCTTGTGTGGATGGCTTAGGCCACATGACCCAGTTCTGACTTAGCAGATCACAGGAGTACACTGCACTTCCTGGCACTTACAGGGAAGCATTTTCCTCTTTGAGAAATAGATGTCTCTGTAACCTACAAAGGACTGTGAAGGAGATGTCTATGTTGTTAGTCAAATCCTAAAATGGCAACTGGGTGTCTACTGACAGCTTTCATTATTCTTCTGAATCTCAGGTTCACATTCAAATTTATGGAGTGTTCCGTTTGAATACCCATCTGTTCCCAACTATCGTCCTTACACATACATCTTGGGAGAGCTTCCTTTTTAGTATTGCGAGGTAGCCTTACTGTATTCATCATTAATTGAGGTGGGACACAAATTCCATAATGTCACCAAGTGTCTGGGTTAGGAAATAAGCTTCATTAGAAAAACAAGGCAAGGGGCAGCAGCAAAAGAGAAGAGACAAGTCCCTCTCCTCTCTCATTTTATTTCTGGAGAGGGCATGCCTGCTGACATTTTGTTTCTGGACAGGGTAATGCCCATATCCTGACAGATATGCCAGCCTCTGTTGTTCCCATACAAGCCAGGCCGGGAGCACCCTATCCATCAGTATTTGGAAGGACTGCTTGGCCACTTGGCAGGCTGGGTTTGCATGGCAGCTGTTCATTTAAATTAACTCAGAATGCAGGCTTCCAACACCCAGGAAACATGGAGGCTGCCGGAACATGGTGGCCTTCCTGTGTGGGGTTGGAACTGCCATACTGTAGGATGTTGGCCTTGGGCGCTGCTCCTCATGCTGGGAGAAGAATGCCCTGGTTCCCATTGGTTTATGGTCCAGACAACACAGACTAAGTGTAGAGTGATTTTTAAACAAACCTGCCTCTTGCTTTGTGACCTCTTGTACAATATTAAGATCTGTGTACAGTACTAGGATATTTATCTTTAATGTAATAGTATTAGACTTTGTCCAATATTCAGGGATTACCTCTGTCCTAGAAATTAATATTTTTATTTTTATTTAATTTTTGGATCCTTTGGAGTGACTTAATTGAAGACATGCAGTAACTCAACTTAGTCCAACAAAAATTTTGCTAGGAATTAGTCTTCATCCCTTGGAGTGAAATGGCATTCTTTGTTTCCTGCCCATGAGATAAATGACTCCAGAAAGATTCTAGAAATCTCTGAAAGAACATAATTCTGTACACATAATCTAACATAAATCAAGTTTTGATTGGATGTCATGGAAGTATTAGCCTAAATAAAATAATAGTGATACTTCAAAAACACATCCTTAATCCTAGAGAGATCATTTTGTGTAATAGTATTGAAGGAGGTATCCAGGGACATGTAGAAAGTGAGATCAGATGGCCTCTTAATATTACAGATATGTTAATACCTGCTTCAATGCATCCATATTACTGAAATTTCTGTGGATTATGAAAAAAATGGATTTCTATGGATCTTCATTCACATTTATGAATTCTGCTAGTTCTTGCTCTTTCTGAATCTAGTATAATGCTGGCATATGCCAAATGAATCATACATTTTCATTTTGGAATTCTATCTTCTCTTTTATATTATGCTGTTTAATTTATATGTTCATCTACAAGAAAGCAATGTGTATAATTTTATAATTTGATAGGTATACTGATATTCACTATAAACATTATGATTATGCAAAAATATCAGTCATATGCTTTCTATGGAAATTGAGCAACTCAGAACCTAAATTATACTTTATTTTGTTTAAAATTGCAATGGTTCTTTTTGTCTATGCACAGTTACCTTAAAGGAATGCTTTTGTACCTTACACAAACCTCTTCATTTACTTTAAATTATTTTACAAATCATACAAACAAATGAATTCCCATTCCCAGTGTCTACTTTAAAAGGTAAGATGTTCTCCATAAAAAGAAAATAATCTCCAGGAAAGGGCAGCCATGATGCAAACTGATGTGTGTGTTCGTGGCACTGGTGTGATGTATGATGTGTGTGCAGTGGGTGTGGGTGTGGTGCATGATGTGTGTGGTGTGTATGTGGTGTGTGTGTGTGTATATATGTCCTCATTCCCCCATTGGCCCTAAGCAGCTAGTAGGTGAACCGCACATATGTGTGGTCAGAGATCCAAGAATTCTCAGGCAATGGATGTATAGGCAATAGCGTTTAGTTCAATTTAGAGGTTCTGGATAGAGTCAAGGGTAAATATTTAAGAAGCTCATTGTAAAGGAGTGGCACGTTTGTCAATCTAGTTTATTTTTAAAAATACATAATCATCTACTTAAAAACCAATCAATATCAAAATTAAGATTAGTATTTCTGTCTCTAGTAGATATGTATGAAAAATGTAGAGTGTATAGAATGTAGAAAAAAGGTAGAAAATGTAGGAAAAAGCACATATATGTATGCATAAACGGTGACTATATATACACATATATAGAGAGGGAGACACATATGCTACTGCTAGAGGATTAATATCATTTTATTAAATTATTCTAGCTTAGAATTATTTTTATATACAAATATCTACTTAATCACAACATATATTTTATGTTATTGCAATATAATAATGCTCTTATGATTATTTTTATTAGGTAATCTTTAAATGAATACAATAAATCACTGAGTTTCTTATTTCTGTCCATTTTAAAAATCATTCATGCATTAAATCACTGGCACTCATATAAACATAATAATACACCATTTTGTTTTAACTGATACATTTTTACAAGAAGTTGTTCCAATTACTATCCCAAAGCAATTACTATACCAATGACTTATTTGTGTTAAAGAAGTTTTTAAAAAGAAAAGTTTTAAAAACAAAAGTAAAAAGTGCTTTGTTTCTTTTTTAAAAATAATAATGTATCTCTACATATCTTTTGTTCGTCTGTCTTTAGTAGAAATTTATCCTTATACAGTATCTTTCAGAACTATGTGGTTCATTAGAACAGTGTAGAAAGCCATTTCAGCAGCTACCATCATGCAACATAAATACTTCTCAAATAATACTGATGATAAATGTGAAGCAGCTATAGTTTTGCAAAAGCTATTCCACATTTAAACATCCCAAAGAGTTTGTTTTTCTATTTTCCCTAAGAGACAATTCCTGCCGAAAGGCCTTAACTATCGCCAAATTTTGGATGGCAGTCAACCTAAATTTTCTCTTTATTAATGTGGAGTGATTCAGGCTTTCTGATCTCAGCCTGAACATTTCTGCTGCAGCCTTGATATTTACATCCTGTAAGTACTTGTAAACAATTACCATATCCCCTACTTAGTTGTCTGTTAGCCAAGCTAAACAGATTGAGCTCTTTTAATCTTTTCCCATAAATCAATCTCTCCACTCCCTTAATTACTCCTGATGTTCAGTTTTGAACTTATTCCAATATGCTCATCATATTTCTAATACTCAGTTTCCCAGAACCAGAGTAGTTTTTTAATGCATTCATGTTAAAATTGTGCTTATTCAATTAAAATAACTGCAGTAGAAGATGTTTTCTATGGTGTTCAGCTCTATGTATGGTTGCACAGAACAGAAACATCACCATCAGGATCCTCATTATTAAACCTATTTCTTTTTCACTCTGTATGGCCTTATGCCAGACCACAAGGCTAGCATGTGAGAGGTAAAGGGTAATGGCTTTAAGATTGCAAGGGATGGGCAAGGAGACTGCTCATCTAATTAAGAAAAACAAAAAAGATACTGTTTCATGATGTAAATATGAGAATGAATTCATTTTCATACATTAGCTTGGCAAAGAATTTCCCTTTAGGTATTGCAAGCCCAAACAAGTATTTCCCCACCAAATCAATTCACATTTAAAATAAGACTCTACTTTTATCGATGTATTTTTGTTGCTGTTCTTGAAATAATTATTTAAAAAAAAAATAGAGACAAGGTTTCAGCCTATCACTAAGGCTGGAGTAGAGGGCAGTGGTGAGCCTCAAATTACTGGTCTCAAGTAATCCTCCCATCACAGCCTCCCAATAAGCAGGAGCTACAGGCACATGCCACCAAGTCTGGTTAAGTTTTTAATTTTTTTGTAGAGGTGGGATCCTGCTATATTGTCCAGGCTGGTCTTAAGTTCCTGGCCTCAAGCAATTCTTCCTGCCTAAGGCACCATGCTTGGCCTAAATAACTTCTTCATCAGAAACCAAAAGCTATGATTTCGTTTTCAAATTAAGATCTTGTGAACCTAACACAAACCATATAATATCACTTAAAAAAAGAGAGAAGAAGAAAAGTTTGACTTGGCTGTGGTTCTGTAATGCGGCAATCAGTGTACCAGGAGCCCCCAGGGTCTCACTTATTCCTGGTAAACCCAGTAGGAGGAAACTGACAAACATGAAGACCTGAATGAGGTAACAGTGCAAGAAAGGCTCTGGGTTGGCAACTTGCCACCAAGAATATAGGAATGATTAAAAATGTGAATTGGCGGGGCCTGGTGGCTCACGCCTATAATCCCAGCACTTTGCGAAGTCGAGGTGGGTGGATCATCTGAGGTCAGGAGTTCAAGACCAGGCTGGCCAACATGGTGAGACCCTGTCTCTACTAAAAATACAAACAATTAGCAGGTCATGGTGGTGCACCACCTGTAATCTCAGCTACTCGGGAGGCTGAAGCAGGAGAATCCTTTGAATCCAGGAGGCAGTGGTTGCAATGAGCCCAGATCACCCCACTGAACTCCAGTCTGGGCCACAAAGTGAGACTCACTCTTAAAAAAAAAAAAAAAAAAAAAAAAAAAAAAAATTAGAATTACTTTGTAAGTAGCATAATTTCATAACTTCTATTCTTTATTCTTTATTTTTATTTTATTTATTTCTTTTTGAGATGGAGTCTCACTCTGTCACCCAGGATGGAGTGCAGTGGCACAATCTCAGCTGACTGCAACCTCCATCTCCCAGGTTTGAGTGATTCTCCTACCTCAGCCTCCTGAATAGCAGACTACAGGTGTGCGCCACCATGCCCAGCTAATTTTTTTTTTTTTTTGGTATAAACAGGGTTTCACCATGTTGGCCACACTGGTCTCAAACTCTTGACCTCAAGCAATCTGCCCGCCTTGACCTCCCGCAGTGCTGGGATTATAGGGATGAGCCACTGCATCCAATCAGTCATAATCATTATTAAACTCTGCTTTAGAAATGTTTTGAAGTCCTAGAGAGATTACAAGAAGTCCTAGAGAGTTACAACCATTTAAAGAATCCAGTAATATGACTAGAAAATCCAAAAATCCAAGCTCTAGATAACGAAAGGGCAGTCTCTGACAACAATTTAGTTTTGTATAAAAATTTCTCAAAATCATAGGAGCCATATTGGTATATCAATAACCCCAGGAATTATTTCTAGAAGTCTGAAGACACCATCTTCCGACTTTCTTTTTCATGCTTCTTTAATCCTTTTGCATATTTTGCTGGAGCTTTACAACTTTTCAAAGCGTTTTCAGAGATTTCTCATAATTTATTCAATGAATCCATATTTATAGAAAGCATGGTGATTGTTAATTATTATTCTTGGGGCTTGATATAAGTAGAAATACACACTAAAAGAGGGTCAACGATTGTACAGGGAAATAATCCCTTCTCCAGGCTTGAAGGTGGCTCTGGGAGCACACTATTGACATCTTTTCTCAGCATGAGGTTTTAAGATTTGCAAGGTGCATCATATGTCCACTTTCAGTTTATTACATTCCTTGGCTCTTCCTGGGTGTCTTAGTTTGAGTCACACCAGGGACAGATCCCAAGAGAAGGATTCAAAAGGAAGAAGCTGATTTTAGAGGTGATTTCAGAAAACACAGAAGGTATAAAATGGGTTTGTTATAAGCAAACCTGTTATCACAGTGGGCGACAGGAGCTTTTAATCCTGTTGGGAAACTTGAATGTCAGTGTAAAACAGGCATTTCAGCATTATCCCTGTCCCAGGAGTGGGAGGAGATCCATCCTTAGAAAAGTGCAGCCTGGAGGGGTCAAATCACCAGCCCCTCTGGCCTGCCATATGAGCAAGAAATGGGGTCCAGAAACCAGAAAAACTATCAGGGCAAGAAATGCAAGTGTTGGCAAGTAGACGTCAGGCTGGTAGACACTGGCCTGAAAGGCTTGAGGGATATAGCAGCACCTGGCCTTTTGCAACCACTCACCCGCCCTCCTCAGACCACTCATACACCACGTTAGTCCTTCCACCCCGTCATCAACTCCTCAAAGAGGTGGCCAGTCACATATAAGAAGGAAAGACACAAATGAGAAACAAAAACCTGCTAGCAGGAAGTTTAATGGGACAAGCTACCGTCCTGGTTGCAGGCCTTGGAACTGCCGGCTCTAGAACCCCACCAAGTCCAGAACTCCAGCAGGTTTAGGTCACATGTGGATATGTCTGGCTAAGCTGAGCGCTTGAATGTATAATGCTATCTGTTCCAAGCGAGTGGGAACTGCTTCTGATTCTCCTTCTTGGTAGAGATTTAAAAAAAAAAAACACATTTGCCAGATCAATACCTGCGTTCAAAGTGCCAGAGGGCACGTGGATTCAGTCAAGTAATGAGGGAACATCCAGCTAGCAGTTGCTATTGGGGCTACCACTCCCAGTTTTTGGTGACTTGCTGGCGTCTGGCACCATAGATCCGTCTTGTGTCAATAGGGACCAGACCTGTAAATTAAACAGGGATGGGATAATGGCTCGCATTTCTGAGCTCTGTAAGCCTTTGAGGGCTTGTATGTCTCTGTCATTCTATTTAGGATACGGGATTGATTCTGATTTACTATCGTGGTCAGGACCGGAGTATGAGACAGGTACAGTTTTAGGGGCTTCTTTTTGTCCTATTCTACAGGTGAAGAAGCCAGTGTGACTGACAGCTTGCCAAATGTAAGTATATTCATCTTGATCAGAAGATGATCGTAATTCCAGCCTAGTAAACAAGGCTAAAATTTACGTCTTACAGGAATGGTTCTGTAGGCCCATTGGATGATCTATGACTTGGACGTGGCCCCGATTCTATTTATTACCTGGTCCCCACAGCCTCCACTCAAACCAGAAAAAGTAATGCAATTTTGCATCTCTTGATGTAAGGATCACTTCAGACCCCGTAATCCAACAGTCTAGATAACTCCTTTACTCTAGTAAATAGCTTCAGGAAAAAGAAAAATGGATGAATTACTATTGCTTAAGTTTAGCGTGCTATTGCATCGCAAGGCTTAAAAGTAGCTGTTTCCCCCTTTCATTGATGGGCTGTGAGTCTGCGAATTGTCTCAGGTCTGAAAACTCATTGAAGAATAGTAATTATTCTATTGTGGTGGGTAACATTAGCTATAACCCCACCTGCTGTTCAATATTTTTTGCTACATAGATCAAGTAGCATCTCTTTGTCTTTCTACACTACTTCTAGGCTCCCCAGGGTCCGTCAGCCATCACCACAGATTAAGAGGGCCAGGGATCTCTGATTACTTTTCTAGTCTCATTGCTCATTTCACAACTCTGCCCACCTTGCTTTTGATGCTTGAGTGGAGCCACTAACTCTATCACCACCTTCAGCACAAGAAACCCCATTGCACAGCGATATCTCTTACCATCCAACCTGGTCCACAAAGGAGAGACATGACTGAGCTTCTCAACGATGCCAGTGCCTCCTCACTAGGCTTTTCTTATTGCTTTAGTAAAGGTTTTGTTTTGTGGTCTCTTCCAGGATGTGTGATTACCTGGTGGGTTCTCATATTTTATCCAGTAAGTCAATTCTAGAATGTCTACTTCTTGATCCTATTTCATTCCTTCCACAATACTGGCAAGAAACTTGATGATCTCCCCATCACTTTTCCAAGCTTCAAGGAGCACTTCCTGCAGCACATTAAGATCAGTTTCAAGTGTCCTTATCGGGAATTAAATAAGAGGTGTAATGGACTAAATGTTTGTGTGTCTCCAAACTTCAAAGGTTAAAGTCTTAATTTCCAAAGCGACATATTAAGAAGTGGTTAGGTGATGAAGGTGGAGCCCTCATCAAGGTATTAGTGCCCTTATAAAAGAGATCCCAGAGAGCTCTCTCTGTCACATGGGGACATGCTGGCTGACACCCTGATCTCAGACATCCAGCTTCCAGAACTGTGAAAAACTGCATTTCTGTTGTTTATCAGCTTTACATCTTCCCAGGAATCTTGGGTGCAAGACATCTATCCCAGGAATGTTTTTCCAGTTCTTGACCATGTATCATAGTGAAATGTGACAATGATAATTGTGGAAAATCCCTTTTCCTCTGAAGCTGGGATAAAGCTTCCCTCTGTACCCTGCTGAGCCTCTGAACTGGTAATTGCTGTAGAGCAGTGAGGAGGGGGAAAGGGGCATCAGGAAGCTGGGGGCAGATATGGGGAAAGGAAATATCATTTCATGAGGCAGCTGTCTCAGCTGAGGCCTTTCAATATCCTACATATGGAAGTTGCTATACTCTCACAAGTGGTAGTGAACCACTTCTAAACTGGAGAATTCATGGGAATCTGGGTGTTCAAGGTTCTTAAGCCAATATACCCAGATGACTCCTCTTGATGTCTCAGGGTTCCATTGCCTTCCTATCAAGACACCAACTTTAGTGTCGGAGGCTTGCTGGTCTGCAGAATATGGCCTTCTTTTTAATTGTTGTTTTCACAGTAAGGCCCTGGGATTGTTTTACCAGCAGACTCTGCCCTCTGGTCATAGGAGATGAACATCTTTAAATACTCCCATTACTGTATGCCTTGAAGCATAGGTATATTGAGCCTCTAATTTTATTTCTTAAATGAGTCAATTGCATTTAACTGCAATTTTCTTCCCAGTCGTGTGCAATGCCATAGTCTCCATATATCTTAAATGCTAGAGATCCTGCATAAACCAGTGAATCCCATCCCAATTCACCACTATTGAGTTTCTTACTAGTTGTGATGGTGAAGCATGCTAGTGTGTATCGCAACCCCCTTTTCGCACCGGTAAAGGAGTCCTTGTTGCCATCTCGTTAGCAAGCCGTCTAATGATTGAATCTCATTCTGAATATCTACTTCCTGTAGCTTTTTCTGCCACCAACTGCCTGCGATTAGTTACCACTAGAACAGAACCTGATACAGGAATTCCAGTGCAGTTTATTTATTCTCAAAATGATTTCAAGAAATTTCAGCAGGGGAGTGGGAAAGTGAGACAGTGGGAAAAAAGCATTTAACAAATGTTACTATCAAGCACTTTGCAATTGAGGGTGATAGGGGCTTGATCTCACTGGAGAAGTCTTAGATGTCAGAATCAAACTGCATCCCAGAATTATCCCATCTAAGGAGCAAAGAGAATAAAACATGCACATCAATTCTAATTGGTCTTTTGTTAAAGGCTGCTTTTGAAGGACATAGATTCCCAGGTACTTCAGGCATGAACTTGGTCTTCAGACACAAGAGAAAGCCAGCAGGCAAAGACCAGGAGGTGCTGGCATTTGGAAGCTGAGCTGATATGCACAGAAGTACTAAGAATAAGGGAACCTGGGTAGAACACTGGCTCTTGGCTACACTTGGATAAAAGGCAACCTAAAAAGTAAAAATAGCATGTTCTAAAATTATAACCTTAGAGCCTTTGTATTCAAGCCTACGATGCTAACATATATTTATCCATTTATTCTTAGTGCTCCTAAAGTTTTATTTCAATAGTCCTTTCTTATTATTAACAGTTACAAACTAGTTTTATATATACTATTTCCATTTGCCATGCCTCGTTATGAAAAATACTCTAATTTAGAAAATATCTGCAATCTATTGGAAAATAATATAAAATATAAACATAACGTCAAAAATAATAAAACTTCTTTCTTGCTAAATAGGAAGATGTAACCAGACTGAGAAAGCTTATGAAGCTAGATAGAAAGAAAAGTAAAAATTTACCAGATAAGACAAGCAATTTGCATATACAGATGTGCCTGGCCAAAAACATACATACGCATACTCACATGGACATATGTGGGTCTATTGTGTGTACATATATATAAATACAGATAACATTTTTGTGAAAAACGCAATTTACCAGTCATTGTTGGAAAAGAGAAAGAGAGTATTACTTTAAGTTGGGGGTACTGATAAAGGAGATTTATACCATATAATGGTTATAAACACAGATACACACACACACACACACACACACACACACACACACAGATGTACACATACAACATTTTCCTCAAAATAAAAAGGGCTAAATATTCAGTCCAACAGAGAAGTAGTTCTCTGTTGTTGAGGTGCAATTTTTAAAATATATTTGCATATCTTTTAACAAAAATCAGTAAAATCAGATATATTATTTGCAGGGATTGGTGTGTTCCTGAAATTTTATTTATCTATTCACTTACATAAATAAAACATAAATAATTACATATAGCTATATATAGTTATATGTATATATTCCTGTTAAACTCTATGTAACTCTCCACATATAGTTACTATGTATCCTGCAGGGGTTACCTTTTAGCTTTAGAATTCCACTGAAAAAATTTCAAAAGACTTAGAAATCCTAGGGCTGCATTTAGCTGACAGTACAGAAATCGTTACTGGCATTACTGGTCCTATTGTCCAAAAGACTTACAAATTCGATTGAGGCATCTCCATTTTCTATCTTGAAAACCACTCACCTACATCCAACACTGTGGCAGCTCTTTGCCTAAGTGAAGGTGATTATCAGGTCATATCACTTGCAGTAGCTTGAAATCATCGGTGATGGATGTACATTTTAAAAGCATGAATCAGATATAGAAAGCAATTTAGCATGATCAATACAAAGTATAGGTACATTGTCTTGTTTGATGTGAAATTTTAATATAGTGTGATGGCAGAATCTGCGCTGTTGGGTGACCTTATTTGGCTAACAGGAGCTGAGAGGGCAATTGCAGAAGCATAAAATGTCAGCTGGAGGAGAGATCATAAAAAGCTCATGGAGCAATCACTTTGGACGAGAGAAAAGTCCAAATGCATGGTGAGTGGACTCAGAATACTGGTCTCTAAGACATCTTTTCTGGAGTTTTTCAACAAATAGTTTATGAATGGCTACTTGGCAACGTGCACAATGCCAATGCATTCTAATTCCTATGAATATCAACAAGAATTTTACAAGACAGTGTCAAAGTAAGTTAGTTGAGAGTCACTACTCATTAAATAGCAATTAAGTCACCTAACTTGAACTTAAGGCAGATAACAGCAAGAGAAAAACACCAAAGGAAAACACATGAAAATATATCAGATAAAGGATAAAAGCAAAGGAATATCTGAGAAGTAGGTCAGGCTTTACCCTCTCAAGGTAACAAACTGAACACACACTGCAACCTCTTGCCCTCCGTAAAATAGCATAAAATGTATAAACACAGAAATAAAACCATAATTGAGTAATAAGTGTAGGGAAGAATAAACTATCATCTCTGAGGCAGCGTCAGCATGGATAGATAGCACAGTCCATACTCAGTAGATGTGAGAGTTTAATGACTGTAGCACACGGTGGTCTTAGGTGTTGGAGAGGTCTATGAAGCACAGATATCAAGCCAAAATCCACCTGAATACATCGCATTGGCTAAAAACAATAAAATGAAGACAATGAAAGAAAAGTCAAAGGAAATAGAAGATAGATCCAGATGTTCCAAACATCATCTAACATAGTAGTTCTCAATCGGAGGTGATTTGCCACTGGGCATTTGGCAGTGCCTAGAAACATACTTCATTATCACAACTGAACAGAATAGTGGAGGCAACTGCTGGCATTAAACGGGGAAAGACAAGAATGCTGCTAAATATCTTACAATGCACTAGGCAGCCCTCAACCCAAATAATTATTTGAACCATAATGTCAGTAGTGTCACAATTTTTAAAAAATGCTAGAAATTCTGGAAGAAAAAAAAGGTGCAATGAGTGATGTCTATTACTTAGAAAATGATTAAATGATTTTATAGTCAACCTCCAACTGTAAGTTGTGTCACAAAAGAGAAATATATTTTTACTCACATAATCATTCAATGCAGGTGAACTTGGGCAGTGAATAAGAGGCTTTTCTCCCTGGATTAATTCAGGGATTCAGCCTTCTTCCATTTTGTAGGCTCTTTTATCGGGAATGGCCCAAGAATCCTGTGTCCCTAGCATGGTGAGGGGAAAGAGGAAGTGAATGAGGCGTATCAGCTTCTTAAAAATCCACACGTCACTTCTCACAGGTACTGATGTGAATACTTCTAGTTGCAAGAAGCTTAGGATAGTTAGTTCCTGGATAAACAGTTACGTTGCAATGAAAATCCCATACTAGAGAAAGAGCATGGATTTTGGGAACAACTAGCTCAATCAAGACTCCATCTGCCCCTTCTACAACCAAATGACTGCACGAGTTACTTTTCCTACAGAGAACCTTCTCCATCCTTCCCACGGAAGACAAAGCAACGTCCCATCCAGTGTCTATATCCAGATCAGTCTCGACGAGGATCAGACGGATCCTCAGCTTCCTCCAATGTTCCGCATGAAGGTTGGATGACACATCAACTTCCCCATTGTCCCCACCACCAAAATCAAATTATAGACTGATGGAGCCTCCGGTAATAGTAAGTAATACCCAAGAGTCACTAGTCCATATGAAATGTGCTATGCAGGCATGGGGAGGGCCCCCTTCTCTTGCAATGAAGAAAATTCCCTGACAAGTCTCTGAGTCTGCTCTCTGCAAGGAAGTCTTCCATTGATTACAAGATGCATCCATTATACATCCTGTCTTCTCTTTCCAAATGCTGAGAAGTTCCTCTTTGTTCAATTTCTTCCTAGACCACATCTGAATGAATGCCTTCTTGGAGAATGGCAGTTTTCCTAGCCTGATTTTGGGTTTTTCACCATCATAGGATTACTTGGGCCAGACTTAAGGTTTCTTTGAGAATACATCCCCCACAAATGCCATTGGCTTTCTGAGCTATTTACGTTTTCATGTGCCAGTAACCCCAGGTAAAGTCATTGTCTCTGTATAAATCTCAAGCCTGGCCTATTTCTTCCACCTATGTTTTCTGTCTGGTAAACCTAAAGAAGATGATTTGAAACCATTTAAAACAATTTGGTGAGAAGGGAACCATGAATCTGATCTTTGCCACAGGGCTCAGCTTCTCTGTTTAAGTGATGATTCTCCCAGACCTTGCTGTTCAAAGTTTTTACTTTCAGTCTTATTCATTTCACTCTGGCGTTCGGCCAGGTTCCAGTTTTATAATGTACCACAGTTCTGCACTCTCTCTTTGGCCTTTACTTCTTATCTCAAACAAATTGACTTTTGCCCAATTTTATCTCTTGTTGCATCAAGAAACTACCACCACATGCAACTAATAGTTTTCTAACCTTGTATCTTGAAGCTATGGGCTTGGCCAGCGTGCGTTCTGATTTCCAAGTTATCACAGCTGGTAGCTATTGTAATAGGTCATGGCACGCATATTGTGACCAATCTTTATCTTCTCAGATTCTGGTATCAGTTTCCCGACTGTTCATCACTTGATTATTAAAGCAATACTGCGTGTTTTCATTTCCTTGTATATTTGCACCCTGTAGCCTATGGAATACTAGCTAAGAAATAATAGTCACACTTAGACACAGTTGGGTACAATTCAGAATTTTGATAATTAAAAATGCTACAAATTTTACAGAGCAAGAACAATAACAGCTCACAGTTATTTAGCATTCTCTATTTGAAGGCCTAAGTATCCCTTTTAACTACATAAGTTAACCTTTACAGTGACCCAATGAGGTAAGTAATATTATTATTGTAACATTACGGGCATAAAAGTTAGGGCACAAATTATTTAAATAGCTAAATATCTTCCGTACATAACATGTCTATATAGTAAGTGGTATATCCAAAATTCAAATTCTTAAATTTTAATCATTCGCTATGTAATTTTCTAGTACCTTCGAAGGAATAAGAATCAGATACATAACATATGCCTGATTATCTCCAGTGAATGCAGAAGACAGTTAAGAAATATTGTGAAAGTACCAAGCCATGATAAATGTTATCCAGTGCTTTCATACACAGCTGAAGGAAAATTCATGTTTGAGAAAATAATATTACTATTTTAGATATGTAAGGAAGGAATTCAAAAACATACCACAAAGATTGGTTTAAGTCTCAATAAATATAGATGTAATCAAGGATATACAATTATGCACTGCAAGGCAATTACATTATGACCTAAGAACGTAGCTTACAACAATATGGTACCGTGTGAAGTAAGAAACGGAGAACAGAATATGTTATAGGTATTCGGTGTCTCTATGTGGTTAGAAAACTATAAAACTTAAACCTGAGTTATAAAGATGTGTTACTATTGAAAGGACAGAAATCACATCTACAGAAATTCTTGGAACCTAGTGTGCGCTAAACAACTCAGCTAGGCGAATTATTGAATAAAATAGATTCAAATGAGACAAAAACAGATGGACCTTAATAAAGTCTGAAAGTCAGATTGTGTGGTGATCAGATGGTTGAGTATCCTCACAGACCCCCACATACAGGGTGTGTGCATTGCATTCATGTACAAATTCTTGCCCACAGCGCATCACTGAATGTTAATGAGAAATACTGGTGGCAGCAGAAGAGAAGTAAGAATGACCTCTTTTGAGGGAAGCCTGAGGACAGGACAGATGAACTGTGAACACCCCTCCAGACGCTCCATGTTTGACAGTGAGGATGTGCAGTTTTCACCTGCTGCTTTGGGGAAAGGTGATCATGCCCAGAAACACGAGGGCAAGCCTAGGGGACCTTCTGCAGTGCGGGAGAACAGGGACACCCTCTGGGGCACTAAAGCCAACGCTCTGCTAAGGGAAGGTCCTGATACTTGTCTCAAATGAATTGAGTTGAATCCAAGCTGCACTACATTCGAATCAACAACAAAGCCCAGTCTATCTCAAGACAGACAATGGCTCAAATCACCAAATCAGAGGCCTGATAAAAGAAGAGCCATGGAATTTTCCAGATAATATTATTTATTTAACTTCCTGCTGTTCTTATAAACATTTAATCAACCATTACAAGATTCCTCAAGAAGCAAGAAAATATAACCTACACTTAAAATTTCAACAGAACTGGTTACACAGGTGAGCAAGACACAGCAATTATCAGAGAAGAACTTTACAACAATGATGTTAAATATGTGAAAGGATTTAGTGAAAAAGATAAGTAATAGCTATGAGCATAGGGGCAATTTTAAGGAAAGCTCTCTAACCATGTTTGACTGAGTAAGCACTTTATAACTATTTGTTGATTGCCTTGAAAATAAAGATTAAATTTTTTACCCTTCATGATAATCCTCTGAGCAATGGAATAAAATCCATATTATTATATCAGTGGTCCCCAACCTGATTGGCACCAGGGACTGGTTTCATGGAAGACCATTTTTCTACTGACTAGGGTGGGGAGGGGATGGTTTCAGGAGGATTCAGGGGCATTACATTTATTGTGCACTTTATTTCTACTATTATTACATTGTCATACTTAATGAAATAACTATACAACTCACCATAATGTAGAATCAGTGGGAGCCCTGAGCTTGTTTTCCTGAAACTAGGTGGTCCCATCTGGGGGTGATGGCAGACAGTGACAGATCATCAGCCATTAGTTACATTCTCATAAGGAGAATGGGACCTAGATCCCTCGCACGTGCAGTTCACAGTAGGTTCAGGCTTCTCTGAGAATCTGATGCCATGGATGGCCTGACAGGAGGTGGACCTCAGGTGATATTAGTATTTTGAGGGCCAGTTAAGAGTGGCTTTGTAACTACTGAATTTCCATTTAAAGCTCTATATTACAGTATCTTCTGTGAAATTTTTAAGGCCCTTGACTTGATCTCTGTGAACTTTTTTAACTAACTTTAAAAAGTTTCCTTTATTAAAATAATGACTTTTTATTTAGAATAGAGGCAAAGTGTAGGCCAGAAAGCCACTGTTTTTTCACCTTCGTACTATCAATTCAATCTTTCTCAAAGTCAGATAGAATTCTTTGTAGTCATTACCTTTTAAGAAAGTTTAATGGTTTTGCTTTTTGAATGTTATATTTTCTTATCATAAATTTTATTTCATTTTTTTATATAAGGTGTATGATAACCGTAAGTTTCATACATGCATATAAGACTAGTTAAGACCAAACTTAGAAGTGACAGGCACTAACTTGTTGAAAATACTTTAGTTTTGTTTAATATATAATAAAGACTCTGTAGTTTAGACCCGCAGTGTATTAATCACATCAACTTAAATCCATCTCAAAGCATGTGTTCTCAAGTATGGATATGCAAGGCACATTGATCTAGATGGGAAACACGTTAATCATAGGTTCTCCTTTTCTAGTTCTACCAAGTGTTAAACTTGTCTTCTGTGCCACCCTGGAGCCAAATATTATTCAGACAGATTCTACAAGGATGATGTGTTAGTCCTTTCTCACACTGCTAATAAAGACATACCCAAGACTAGGTAATTTATAAAGGAAAGAGGTTTAATTGACTCAGTTCAGCGTGGCTGGGGAGGCCTCAGGAAACTTAAATCATGGCAGAAGGGGAAGCAAACATGTCCTTCTTCACACAGTGGCAACCCATGATTCACTTACCTTCCACCACGTCCCTCTTGTGACATGTGGGGATTATGGGAATTACAATTCAAGTTGAGATTTGGGTGGGGACACAGGGAAACCATATCAGATGACATGATATTAATGTTAAGTCACCCAAAAATTATCAAGAAATTTAACATTGTGAAGTAAGTCTCCATTTAAGAGACTACTATAGTTATGAGAATAATTTGATTGAATGTGTGCATATGTGAGTGTGTGTGTGTGTGTGTGTGTGTGTGTGTATGTATGTATGATTCACTTTCAAGGGAATCTGAAAAAGAAAGTTCCAGATAAGTTTTGGTATTAATTAACTTAATTATTGGAATAAATTTAGAGAATTCCAAGGTAATGACTATTAGGCTAATACTTCACACTAGAAAGAGCACAGACTTTAGTGACTAACTTACATGGCATCCAATCCTTGTTGCACAGTGCACCAGTTGTTTGACTTTGGACATATGACATAACCCCCTCATGCCTCAAGTTCCACGTTTATAGCATGAGAAATATATTAAGTATAACATAACGTCTGGCATAGAGAAGAAGGCTCTTGGTAAATGTTAGGTCATTTCCTTCCTCACTTTCACCCTTCATGGAATAGGCAAGTCCTAGTAGGTTGCTTAAAACTCTTGGTTTCACTCTTTTTTTTTTTTTTCTTTTTTTCACTTTATAAAAATACCCAGATTCTCCCTAGTGCCTAAATTACTCAGTGAATTAAAAGAAAATGTCATTGAAACCTGTTATATTTATGGATCCTAAGCATAAAAGCACTGCAGTTATCTTATTTACAAAAGTGCCGTATTAACCTACTATAAATCAAGCTTACAATGACGCATTCTCAACTGTACAATATAAAGGATAATAGGGATAATAGAAGATGTTATTAATCTTTACTTACGTTGAGAGAAAAAAAAGACCATGTGGTTCATTTGAACTTACACAGAGGGTACTGTGGTATACTGGAATAAAGTTTGGCTATCTTGCAGGTTTGCCCGAATGCATTTATCTGCCTCAAGACCTACTGAGGCTTCCTGGCCATCTTCTCTGATTTGGGGCCACCATAGCTATTGTATGGGCTAAAAATAGGCCTCTTTTTATAAAAAATATTAGAACCTTAGCTTTATAGAGATAGGAGAAACTTGGAAAATAAGAACAACTCTGAATTTACACGTGAAGGTGTGGAGTCATAAATAAGTAAAACAATTTGCCAAAGATCACATGGCAGAATCAGGTAGGAAACTCCTGTATGCCAGTTACTCCTTTTTCTCCACCATATCATACAGAAGAGTTTTCATTCTTCTGCATTCTTAGGATTCCAAGCACTGGAGCATATGCCAGCACTATTGAATTTTCTCAGACTATAGCAAATTTGAAGTCTTAGCTTTGTTTTAATCTGTGGTTTAGCTATATATTCAGAAGTCATTACAAACACTGTAATTCCCTTCTACTCTATAAAACGTGTTTTACAAAGTGTATATTTTATACAATAACACAAAATAGGTCATCAGTAAAAATTAACAGTCATTTAATTTTGAAATAAATTGCAGATGATATTCTCTTATAATAATGAAATTCTTTCAAAATATTCCCAAATTATTTTTATGCACTGAAAGTTAGTTGTATTGACTATAGCTCATACCAGAAATGCCATTGGCAAGAATTTGGAAATCTTTGTTATATGCGGGGTGTTTTAATATTTGTTGTAATGGTATTTGCACACAGCAAAGGACTTGTAGAATATTACTAGCTTTAGGCTTTCTCTAACCCTGAACAAACTCAATTCCCAAGCTCCCAGAGCAATTTTTAAGCAGAAAGGGAGAAGGCAGATCTGAACAAAAACATAGTAGTGATCCCACACTAGGTGAAAATCAGAATTGAAAATGATAGGGTCAAACACAATTTAATATTTGTGGCACAATATTATGACTATTACCTTGGCATGCTGTGGTGGAGGGTAAGTAAGACCATCTTAGTGGAAAAGAGTACTGTCATTATGATGTGCTCCAAATTTTGAGTCAAAAACTTACATCACAGCAATATTAATAATAAGGATACACAATATTTATTACTTGTTATGTGCCTTTTGCTGAAAAAGTGTTTTATAGTTATGAGACATGTTTAATCTTTGGGAGAAGTCTGTTTGATATACTATACATTTTTCTATTTTTGCCCAAAATAATACATCTATTAATAGACTCATCTGAAACTAAAATAGTTATTTATAATCTATAGTAATCGATCAAAATATTGTAGTATCTTTCCATATGAAGTCCTAGTAATAATTTTTATTAATCTACATGTAGGAGAGAAAGTAAAAAATATAAAAAATAAAAGCCATAAAAGTATTACTTAATATTAGTGACTTGAGATGTGTAAGCATATCTGGACTCTTGATGTTATGTATGTATGCTATAATTGGCCAGTTCTTGAGAAAAAGAACTTTGAGGAAACTCATAAAAATATTGATTTTATAGAAATATTTCAAGAATAAGGAAAAAATTTTGTTTACATTAGGTATATACACAGTCTAAGATGTCAGAAATGTTTAAAATTATTTTCATCATCTATATTTTCTATGTATTAGTCTATATTTTCTGAAAAGGCAGTTTTCTTCCATTTTTAAAAGCGTATAGATGATAAATTTTTGGAGTGACACATTTGGTTGAGTATGTAATTCTGAAAGTAGAGAACCCACTGGTAAAGCACTAAGTAGTTCCACTGAGATTTTACAGGTCCTATTGAATCTCAGCGACATCGTCCTTTTCCCCCCATCTTTAAGAGTTTTAATGGACTTGGCAAATTAATACAATTTGTTTTCTTCTAAATCTTTTAACCTTTCACGTTTTATTGCACAGTGCAGCACACACTGTTTTCACATAGAGGGCAGCTTCGTCCCTCGAAATTGCAGACTCTGCCATTTGTACAGCCTTCTCCAGACAGACAAAACTGAGCAGAGTCCAAAACATTATAATAACATTTGTCTCCGATGTTGATGAGGGCCAACACATATTAATTTGTCATTTGCCGCAACACATATTAATTTATCAACCAGATTGCAGACTATTTCCAGACGGAGGGAGTTAAAAGCCTTTATTAAAAATGATGCTTTTGAAATCTAATTTATGTCAGCATGCATATATTTTTGTCATTTTTTTGTATTTTACAAGCTAATAATGTTTCAAAAATGACAAACAGGAATGTTAGACTTTATGAATCTATGTTTTTAATTAATTTCTCTTAATAAAAAGTCATTTTATTTCCCTTTTTGCTATTCCAGCCTTAAATATTTTAGAGGAACTATACTACCAGAGGTACCATTACAATGGTAGCTGGTAGTTACCATGACAATCATAATTTTAAGGAAGTCTGCCTCTGATCTTTATTGTGAGAGAGTAGCAAACATATGAAATGCATAAAGGAATCAGAATAAGTAATGCAATAAATATTTGAAAAGAGCTTTTCTAATCCCACATATAGAAGCAAAGGGTAACTGTCACAGGAACATTTTTGCTAAAAAAAGAAAAGAAAGAAAATAAAAGAAAAAATAAATCACATTTTAAATATTGAAAAAATATATGTCTGACAGATATTTTTACAACCAAACTCCACGAAACCATCTTGATATATTGTTACATACTTGTATTGTGATGTGAATAGCATATGACATTGGTTTTCGATTCCCTCAATATAAGTTAATCACCCCAATGATGTTACATTTTAAGGTCTAATGTTTGTTGACTTCTCGACTTTAGGCATTGGTCCATATGCTATAAGTGATATAAAGATTTAGAAATATAGTATTCAATTACTACAAGCTTAAAATATAATAAGGAAATAATACAAAAATAAATAGCTATGGTATTATAAACAGTCCAAATTTACAGTACAAATAATAAGCAATGTAGAAATCCAATGAAAACATCAAACTAGAATCTTCATTGTAAAGGTCTGAGAAAGTACTAAGTGTCAGCTGGTGGCATCTCAAGAACTGAGTCTGATGCCTGATTCTGTTTCTTATATTCATGTGTCATTTACAAAGTGCCTTTTTCTCTCTAAGCTTCATGCATTCATCAGAGAGCAACCCTGTGTTGGTTTGCTTGGGCAGTTATAACAGAGCACCACACACTGGATGCCTTAAATAAGAGACATTTAGTTTCTTAAAATTCTGGAAAGCAGAAATCTGGTATCACTGTGTTAGCAGGGTTGGTTTCTTCTGAGATCTCTCTCCCTGGCTTGCAGATGGCTACCTTCTCCTCTCTGTGTCTTCACGTGGTCTTCCCGTGTGATGTGTCTGTGTCTAAACGTCCTCTTCTTATAGGGATACCAGTCATAGTAAGTTCAAGTCCATCCTGAGAGCTTCAGTGTAACTTAATTACCTCTTTAAGACCAGTCTCAAAATACAGCCACATTCTGAGGTACTGGAGTTTAGCAGTTTGATATATAAATTTAGGGGTAAAATAGTCACTAATAGTACTCATGTCATATGAGTGTTGTAATGTTAAAATAAGCTATTATTTGTGAAAAGACATTGTAAACTTAGAATGGATAACCAAGATTATATGGTGCTTTAGATAGGGTAGACATCAACTGCTGTCACAAAACAATAGTAATAATAATAATTTTCAGGGGCGTAAGGCTACAAAAGTATGATACAAACCTATGAAAAATCCAGTGTAGATGTTCCCAGTAAGTAGATGGTGAATTGAAGATGTAAGCTAGTTTCATAATGTTGGGGTCTTGGTGTCCTTTACTGAATTCTGTGCTTCCAGACAAGAGGTGAAAAAAGAGTGCATAGGAAATGTGTAGGGAGAACATGGGAGGGGGGGTCAGGCCTAGAAGTGGCAACCACCCTCCCAGACACATTTCACATTCCGTGAACAAGAGTCCCGTGGTCCTAACCTGATATGAGGAGCCTGGGAAATATGGTCTAGGGGTGAACAAAGGAAAAAATAAAGAATATAGGTCTTCCCAGTTGTGGTAAAAAATTAGTAAGAATATTTCTGAGAAAAATTAGGTAATCCCTGCCATAAAAATTATCTGTACGTTTATTTTAATTGGATTTGAAACATAAGTAGGCATCCAAAGATGAAAATCAGGCAGCAATTGCATTCTAGTTAAAGAAAATGATATGGCCAATAGATAAAAAATCTATGATGCTTTAAATCCAGGAAATACAACATACAGGTGAAAAGTCTGTGGCTAGAGGCCGGGGTTTATATCCTGCCTCTCCCAAATTTTTAGCTGAGAAGCAATCCATTGTTAAATTCTCTAAGCTTTGGTTCCTTCCATAGCCAATTACACATAGTATTACCTTATTGCTATTATAATATAAATCTCATAGGCATTTTGTTAGAATTAACATGGGGAATATGAATTGAGTAATTTGCACACCTCATGTTGTATTGTGAGCACTTAATTAAGATTCAGTAATATTGAGATGTTACATGGCAAGAGTGGACATAGACATGCTGCCTAAACCAGTGTAGTTTTTTTTTTTTTAATCTCCATTTCCTTATTTGGTCAAAGTTAATAACTTTATTAACCAAAAAAGTTACAATGAAAACTGTGAAGATGAAGGTAGAACAAAGAGCTTGGACTATCTTGTTAACCGCTCAGACTGAAGACCCAACCAAGTACGATTGCCACTAGTGGTTTGGCAATAGTCTTTGATTGGGTTTTCAGTTTTTAAAAATTTTGGTAATTTATGGTTCAAGAGTTCTAGGGAAATTTCACAAATATATTCTGCAAAATAAATGTCCAAAACTAAATGTATTCATTGTGAGAGGAAATGTACCCACCTCATCTCACTCAGAACCCATTTCAGTGAAAAGATTGACTTGCTTGATTAAACTCACACAGAGTTTTGGTTCTACTATAAGGTAACCTCAAAGTCCAGTTGAATCATTGACAAAATTCAAGCTACAGAAATTTTAGAACTTTGCTATGAAGACTTTTTGGCATTAGAGATAACTGTTGTAGACTAGACCTTTATCCAAAGACTGGCTAAAAAGTGATTTAGCTTCAAAAATGGCCCCTCAGAACATTCATTTTCTTGGGCACTTACCAGAGGAGCACTCAGGACTTTGACATGATTATACATCAAAATGTCAACACTGTGAATTGCATGTAGGAATAGAGAAGCAGCCAGAGTGGGCTCTAGAGCACAGCTGGTGTAGACGTCACAAATCCAATGACCTTAAGCTTATCGCCACTGTTGTCTTCCAGCTGGGGCTTCTGGGTGTCACTCACTGCTCTTATCCCAAAGCCGACCACCACAATTTAAGCTCTCAATCATTTATGGCTCAAACTTCAGAAAATGGTAAATAAGAAAATAAGCATGTACCTAGAGGCTGTATGTTTAATGAAACACCATATATTATGTTCAGCAATATTTCAAAACAGATCTGTATAAATTTCCCAAACTTTGTATTGTAATGTAAAATATTATAACTTAGATCATTTCTACCAACCTAAATATTCATAAAAGCACTCAAATTGTTAACTGAGTTTGGGTGACTTCTGTACGTCCTAACTGTAATTGTGAATTTAATATTGTTTTTTGATTTTTCCAATACTAGAAGTAATGGAGATCAGTCAAATT
This sequence comes from Saimiri boliviensis, assembly GCF_048565385.1. Classification (NCBI taxonomy): domain Eukaryota; kingdom Metazoa; phylum Chordata; class Mammalia; order Primates; family Cebidae; genus Saimiri; species Saimiri boliviensis. The sequence continues at coordinate 9,484,672 of NC_133464.1, read as the reverse complement.
AGCTAAACCAGGTAAAGGAGTCAAAAAATGTTAAAATTATTTTAAAAACTCAGTGACTTCTGGGTTTCAAATGTTAAATTTACTCTCTGATTATCTATTACATGTTGAAAATGTATGCATAAATTTAGTAACATTTACCTTTAAGAAATACCTAAAGAAAAAATAATAAACATAATTTTTAAAAATCTCAATTACTTTATTCTAGATGGTAAATGTTAAATTTATCCTCTGATTAACTTAGATACTTAAAAGGTATATATAAATTTAGTAACATTGACCTAGTAAGACATATCAGAAGACAAAAAAAAAGTTAAACATATAATGATAATAAAAAAAACTCAATTCGTTTCTTCTAGATAATGAAGGTTAAATTTACTCTCTGATCATCTATTATATATTTAAAATGTATATTTAAATTGAGTAACATTTACCTGGTAAGAAATATCAAAAGACAAAAAAAAAAAGTTCACGCATGTGGAATTGTATCAAATGAAGTGTTTAACATTGTATACATCTATCAGAATAGTCAAAACATATATTTTTTAAAGTCTATTTTTGTCTTGTGTGGTGGGAAATGGTGGAAAATACATTCCAAATTTGAAGCTTATTAAGCAAAGCAAAATAGCACTGGCAGATGGATACGCTATCCCGAAAGCAGAGATAGCTGCCTTTTCTGGCTCAGGAGAAACTATCTTTTAGGCCAAAAAGAATATATGCTTCAAATTTGTTCATTTAGGAAATACTTAGTGAGTGTCTAGTGCATGTTTGAGATTTGTCAAGCCATTAGGAATATAACAGTAAACAAAGCTCCTCCATGCAGTGGCACAGTGAAAACAGATAATTTTCTTTACAATTTCAGTATAATATGTCATGGTAAGCAAGCTTCCACCAAAATCTGTCCTCCTTTTTAAATGTGCATGGGATGTGGCCTTTTCTCTCACTGCTGCAAGGTGGGCAAAAGCCATGTGTGCCCACTTCTCAAGGCTTGTAAGGTCGCTCCCTCCTCCGTCCTTTCTTCATATACTACCAAGACTTGAAAAACAAACAAACAAACAAAACAAACAAACAAACAAAACACTGCAAATGAAATGAACCTCTCATCCTGAGTGCCCATGAAAAGAACAACCACCCAGTGACCAAGAATATTCACTTCGACCTAAAATGTGAGAATGACATAAACTTTTTTAGACTTGAACTGTTATACATTGAATGGTCTATTTTTACTGCCGTTGAACTCAGTTAACTATTACACATGGGGAAAATATGATAGCATAAGAGAAAAAGGTATGCCTAGACAGTTGGAGTGGGGAGGAATTTCAGTTGGTCAGATAAGCCCTTCTCACGAAATGCCGTTGATGAGTAATAGAAGATGGTCTAAGAGCCGTCCCCTCCACTCAGGCACCACATGCCCCTTGTTCCCACCCCCACCCCAAGGACAATGCTCCACCCTTCTCTCACTCTGCGTTTCATACCTCTCCCACCCTTGTCACGGATACACTTCCATGCTAGTACACCACTCACTTTAAAATTCGATTTATACCCTCATTTTTATCTCCTGCAGGTACTGTCTTTATGTTTACAACCAAAGAGCTAGAAAAATGTGTCTACGTTTATTGCCTCTCGTTCCATTTTTCTATGTATGCTATTAAGTTTCTGAGGAGTCTCTACCAAAGACCACATAATCCTATGACCATTTCTTGATCCTCACCCTATAAAACCTGTCTGAGGCATCTGACAATTTTCTTTCTTGAAACGTTGACTTCAGCAGTTTTCAGGACGCCACCCTAATCTGGCTTTTGTTCTATTTTTCTTCCGATTTCTTCTCTTCTATTTGGCTTGTTACTTCTTGTCTCCTTCTCCTTTTAATGTTGCACTTCTCCAGTGCTCAGTCCTTGAAAATCTTTTCTATCCCTCCTCATTCCCTGGTTTATTTCCCTCTGTCCTCTGATCATTATTCAGTTGGAATTTCAAACTTACATCTTTCACAGGGATGCCATATTGGTGCAGCCTTTTTCTGCTGTGTTCAGAATTGAGTCCTCAAGTTCCCTAGATCTGATTCTTCTGTAGTTTTTCCATTCTTAGTTGTATGTATCCACCTTCCTGACTTTATTAAGATCCCAAATTTGACGTTGCCAGGGACTTCTCAATTTTATTGTCCTCAGTCTCTTATTCTAATTTGTCAGTAAATCCTGGCAGCTTCAATATATAGAATTCAGGCACTTTTCACCCTCCCAACTCACTATCCAAAATACTACGTAATACCTCAATACTTTCCCACCTGAGCTCATTTCTACCATTTTAGCTCGCAGTATCTTCTCAAAAACCAGCCACAGCAGTTCAGCTAAAATGCCATTCCTCACTCAAATGTCTTTAATGCCTTCTCAGCTCACTCAGAGTAAAATGCAAAATCTCGCGACTCTAAATCCTACATGACTTAGTGTCTCTTTGCCTCTCCTACTTCCTATTCTTTCTGCTTTCCTTCTTGGGCACCAGGGCACTCTGGCACCTTGGAATAGTCTCAGATTTAATTAACGTTCCCTCAGGATTCACTTCTCATGGAGACCACAGATGTCAACATGGTGAGGGTCCTCACTTTCAGCAGGTGTATTCAAAATTCGTCCTTCCAGAAAAGCTATCATTGGCCCCCCTATCTAAAATAGTAACTCTCATCCATGACAGTTTATGCTCCTGCCTCCCCGCTTTATTTATTCTTTAGTCCTTACTGTCTGCAATGTAAGATCTCTGTACACAGACACAGCTCGCTTGTTTCTGCTTGTTTATACACTGTGTGAAGGTAGAGTTGTCTGTTTTTTCACTTTTGTATTCCAAACGTCTAGAACACAATGTTGTATGTAGAAGATTGCAATAAATATTCATGGAATGATTGGCTGAAATAATTAGAGAATGTTATAAATTGTGCATGCTATCATTGTAAATACTAGATTTACATATCCAAAGATAACATCATCATCTTTTTTTCTATCTTGCTAAGTTATGAAATACTAAAATACTTTTTTAAATGTAAGAACATAGAGTTTTAGTCCATTGTGTTGCAGTTTGTATATTGAAATATCATAACAGTACAACAAATATTTAAAATGAATTCTTCAATTTTCTGTAAACCATTTTTCCACCTACTACAGGAAATAATGCTAGTATGTCAGTGCTGGAATACTAGATTGCAAACTTTTTCAAAGGCAACTTAAAAAAGATGAGTGTCTGAAGGTATTCCTTTTTTATGGGCTTTACTTCAAAAACAGAATTTAATCAAAATTGGCATCTATAGTCCTGACATGATTGTATGCCGTTTCCTAACCAACTTGATATCACACAGGATTCAAAAGCATTCTGGGATTGGAGGATTCACTTTTCTATTGAGAAGTTATAATATCTAATAATAATGCTCCTGCCTTTAGTTTACAATGGTTCTTTAACTTAAAAAAACACACAAACTTTTTGAAATAATCAGGTTACTTTCTGGAGTTGCAGGGTTTTTACTTTTCAGTAAAATCTAAGCATTCTACTTTACATGACATTTTTTAAATATATGTCTGGAGATGAAAGCATTACGTATTTTTGTTCTACACATGTGTTTTATTTTTATGTCTAAAAATAAAAACACACAGTTAAAATGCCTCTTAGTAAATTTATTACTGCCAAATTCATAAGTTAAATAAAAATATCACATCTTTGGAGATGTCTTTAAAAAATATTCATAGGTTATTTCACAGTAGCAAGTACATAGGTATAAATGCCTGGCACTTAACAAGCTTCTATTCTTTCTTTAATTCCTTTTGATGTTGGTGTCCCTGTAAAGATGAGAAAACCAACAAAAATGGATTTCACTCTAAAATCAAAATGAGTTGTGTCTGAAATTTTGCTGTGTCTGTGACAGTTTAAATCCCTCCTGAACATTCTATACTTCTCTGGTTTTATCAAAAGAAACATGGCAAAGATGTTAGAGCATTTTCACTCAATCAGACGATGGTAGTGAAATAGAAAGAGAGTAAGGATACTGTGTCCAGAAGTGGCTGTGTTTTATTGCTTTGTGGGCACTGCAACCACTTTATGAAGGCTGAGGGAGGGAGTTTCAGAGTGCAGGTGGCTACCGGCTCGCCTTCAATACCGACCCAAGCACTTACTCTGAAAAAGAGGCCAGGTGGCCCCTGAGGAAATATAGAAGGAAACCATGTTAAAGTTGAAATAAGAAAAGCCTAGGGAATAAATACAAAAGCATGTGTTCGCAAGGGCGAGCACTCCAAGGAACGCCACCTCAGCAGAAATCTGGTAACTAGGCCAGGCAGAGAATGGTCTTCCTAGGTTAAATTATTATTGCAAAAATCTTTCCTATCTCTTCCTTAACTTTCCATTCTGCTGTATTTTTAATGTTCAGAAAAAAATTAAGTATAAATTTTAGAGACAGACTCAAATTCAGCAAATTTGAAGTTACATATTTATAAAGCCCTTGACTGCAATTCCCCAAGCTGGTTAATACATAAACCTCCCGATGAAATTGGCAGGTAATTGATGTTTTTATTTTCAGTTTGAGCATTCATCTTAGTATCAGCGTAATTTAGACTAGGCAATAATATAACTGCATTAATGAATAGTTTTTTAACTATGGTTTAACATTTCATATTAAAATTTTACAAGAATCCTTGATAAAATAGTCTCTTTTAATTTGCTTAGATTTATGGACATGATATCATGTGTCAGTTGACGGAATACAGCTCACCAGCTCACCAAGCTTGACCTATGCTTAAGGCCTTGTGCTAATTCAAGAATAGGCTGCAGCTCCTCTTGCTAATGACCTCATCAACAATGGGTATAGTTTCAGGAGAGAAAAAACAAAAGGTGCATCCTAATTATTATTTCTTTCAGTTTGGTTTTCTCCTTGAACAGCGTGGGGAGGCTCTGGAGGCAGACTGGCTGATTTCATAGTCTAAAAATAGTGACTCATATTTACTGTGCCTTTGTCAATGACAGGCATATATGAAATATTTTCTAAATGAATCATCTAATTAAATTATCACGACAATGCTAAGTGATAGAAACTATTGCTAACCTTATTTTTTAGACAGATATCTTAGCATGGCTAATTCACTTGTTCAAAGCAATATGTCTAGTAAATGGCAAGGTCACGATATAAACTCAGGCATTCTGTTCTGGACTCCACACTCTAAATGGATACAGTAGGTCACTGATACATGTTAGTTTCTTTCTAGCTATACAGTTTTTAAAACACTTTTCAAAGCATAATTTTTTTCTTCACAGAATATTTTTCATTACATAAAAGGTTATATATACAGTTAGGCTTTTACTTGTTGTCTACCTGGACCTTTCTGTCCTTCAATACACCAAAGGTAAGATTATGTTAAATATGGTGCATTTCTTTCCAGGCCCATTGGTTATTTCCCTATAAATGTACATCCATAGTACATTAAGAAATGTAGACATTCTTCAACTTGGTTTTGAAGTTGACTTATCATTATATCTTCAAATTTACTTTAATTATCTAGGTTAAATTGTATAAATATGTCAAAGTTTATCTATTCCACTATTAATATAAAATTAGATGTGTCTACATTTTACTAGGGTAACTGATTTTGTAATAAGCCCTCTTGTTACTTTGATTTCTGCATATGCAAATTTTGGGCAAAAGTTGCTAATAGTTACTCAGTATGTTTTTTCTGCAGGAACTTTTCTTTGTGTAGAGACATGAAAATAAGTCTGTTAAGTCATAGGGCATGTGAATTCTTCTGCTAACTGGGAAAAGCATGATAATTCTCCCAAGTCTTAAGAGTAAAGAGCCTTTTGGACTTGGCTTCTGCCATATCATCACCATTACTTTATATGTTAGATTGCTTGTTTGTTTTTTAAAAATATTTTCTGACATTTTAAAGGTTACAAAATAGTGTTTTATTAGTGAGTTATTGTATCTATCCCTGATGACTCTTCTTTTTTTTTTTTAATTATACTTTAATTTCTGGGGTACATGTGCAGATCATGCAGGATTGTTACATAGGTATACACACACCATGGTGGTTTGCTGCATCTAACCCCCCATTGTCTACATTAGGTATTTCTCCTAATGTTATCCCTCCCCTTGTTCCCCATTATTCAGGATTTCTTTTCTATAAACTCATTCATTCATTTATTTATTTAAGATCCGAAGGGAGTCAAGAGGAAGTGCATAATGAACACTAGAACGTAATGGTAGTGAGTTCAGGGGTGAGGTTGAAATCAGAGAAATTGGTGTAGGAATCATCAGCATAAACATGGCACTTACTGTTATATAAATGATATCACACCAAGAATAAGGAGAGAGGAGAAAAGGTTCAAGGCTTGAGCCTCAGTTGTTGATTACAAAGGCTGAGGAAAAAAAGGATAGCTGCTAGAGAGAGTAAGACAAACCCAAAAGACAGAAGAAGAAAAGTGAAGACGATATGGTGTTTAGGAAGGCCAGAAAATGCTCCAAGAATGAGGAAGAGATCACTTGGGTAAGATGTGGCTGAGAAGACAAGAAAGAGGTGAGTCAAATTTGATCATTTGAGTTGACGGTTTGAAGATTATGAATAAGAGCAGCTTTGGTGGAGTGGTGGAACTGAATGAGTATAAACACAATTTTCATTCAGTCTTTTCTTTATTTTCCAATTTCATTGTTATAATTGATAAAAATTGTGTACATTTACTGTGTACAGTATGATCAGTTTATATATACATACACATTGTGTAATGATTAATGAAACCAAGCTAATTAACACATCCATCACCTCGTATAGGTATGTTTATGTGTGAGAACGTTTAAGACCTACCCTCTTAGCAAATTTCAAGAATGAGATACGGTGTTGCTAACTAGTCACCATGTTGCACATTGGAGCTCCAGAAGTTATTCATCTTATAACTGAAATTTTATAGCCTTTGACGAACACCTCCTTATCCCCTACCTATCCCATACCCTGGCTCTTGGCAACCAGCATTTTACTATCTGCTTCTATAGGTTTGACTTTTTAGAGTCCGTGTATAGTATATAGATATACATTATATAGTATTTGCCCTTTTGTGTCAGGTTTATTTCACTTAGAGTAATGTTCTCCATGTTCTCCAAGTTATGTATCGCACATTTTTTCCCATTCATCCATTGATCAAGACTTAGATAATTTCCACATTCTGGCTATTGTGAATAACATTGCAATAAACCTGGGAATGCTGATATCTCTTGAAGATACTGATTTCCATTTCATTTGTATATATATGCCCAGACTGGGATTGCTGAATCATCATCTTATTATTCTGTTTTTAACTTTTTGAGGAAACACCGTACTGCTTTCCATAATGGCTGTACTAATTTACATTCCCATCAACAGTATACAAGGCTTTTCTTTTCTCCACATTCTTACCAAAACTTAGAATTCCTTGTCTTTTTGAAAACATGTTCTATACATGTGTTTTATTTTTATAACACACTCACATCCTTGATGTATATGAGCTGATCTTTCATTGCGGTTTTTTTTTTTAAATAAATAAGGTGTTTTATTATAATGAAAGAAACAATTTCAGGAAGGCATTATTAATGTGTGTACACTTTATTATTATTATTATACTTTAAGTTGTAGGATACATGTGCTGAACATGCAGGTTTGTTACATAGGTATACATGTGTCATGGTGGTTTGCTGCACCCAGGGAACCCATCATCTACATTAGGTATTTCTCCTAATGTTCTTCCTCCTCTTGCCTCCTAATCCTTCACAGCCCTGGTGTGTGATGTACCCCTCCCTGTGTCCATGTGTTCTCACTGTTCAACTCCCACTTGTGAGTGAGAACATGCAGTGTTTGGTTTTCTGTTTCTGTGTTAGTTTGCTGAGAATGATGGCTTCCAGCTTCATCCAAGTCCCTGCAAAGAACATGAACTCATTCCTTTTTATGGCGCACAGTATTCCATGGTGCATATGTGCCACTTTTCTTCATCCAGTCTATCATTGACGGGCATTAGAGTTGATTCCAAGTCTTTGCTATTGTGAACAGTACAGCAGTAAACATATGTGTGCATGTGTCTTTATAGCAGAATGATTTATAATCATTCGGGTATATACCCAGTAATGGGATTGCTGGATCAAATGGTATTTCTATTTCTAGATTCTTGAGGAATCATCACACTGTCTTCCACAGTGGTTGAACTAATTTATACTCCCACCAACAGTGTAAAAGCATTCCTATTTCTCCACAGCCTCACCAAAATCTTTTGTTTCCTGACATTTTAATGACTGCCATTCTAACTAGCATGGGATGGTATCTCATTTTGGTTTCGATTTGCATTTCTCTAATGACCAGTGATGTTGAGCTTTTTTTCATATGTTGGTATGTTTTACCAACATGAGAAAAAAATCTGCATAAACATCTTCTTTTGAGAAGGGTCTGTTCATATCCTTTGCCCAATTTTTGATGGGGTTATTTGTTTTTTTCTTGTAAATTTGTTTAAGTTCCTTGTAGATTCTGGATATTAGCCCTTTGTCAGATGGATAAATTGCAAAAATTTTCTCCCAGTCTGTAGGTTGCCTGTTCACTCTAATGACAGTTTCTTTTGCTATGCAGAAGTTCTTAAGTTTAATTAGATCCCTTTTGTCTATTTTGGCTTTTGATGCCATTGCTTTTGGTGTTTTAGTCATGAAGTCTCTGTCCATGCCTATGTCCTGAATGGTATTGCCTAGGTTTTCTTCTAGGGTTGTTTTTTTTTTTTTCATAGTTTTGGGGCTTACGTATAAGTCTTTAATCTATCATGAGTTAATTTTTGTATAAAGTGTAAGGAAGGGGTCCAGTTTCAGTTTTCTGTGGATGGTTAGCCAGTTTTCCCAACACCGTTTATTAAATAGAAAATCCTTTCCCCCTTGCTTGTTTTTGTCAGGTTTTTCAAAGATCAGATGGTTGTAGATGTGTGGCATTATTTCTGAGGCCTCTGTTGTGTTCCATTAGTCTATATTTCTGTTTTGGTACCAGCACCACGCTGTTTTTGTGACTGTAGCCTTGTAGTATAGACTGAAGTCAGGTAGTGTGATGCCTCCAGCTTTGTTCTTTTTTCTTGAGATTGTCTTAGCTATACGGGCTCTGTTTTGATTCCATATGAAATTTAGAGTAGTTTTTCTAATTCTGTAAAGAAAGTCCATGGTGGCTTGAGGGGAATAGCATTGAATCTATAAATTACTTTGGGCAGTATGGCCATTTTCACGATGTTGATTCTTCCTATCCATAAGCATGGAATGTTTTTCGATTTGTTTGTGTCCTCTCTTATATCCTTGAAAAGTGGTTTGTAGTTCTCCTTGAAGAGGTCCTTGACATCCCTTGTAACTTGTATTCCTGGGTATTTTATTCTCTTTGTGCAATTTTGAATGGGAGTTTGCTCATGATTTGGTTCTCTGTTTTTCATTTGTTTGTTTGTTTGTTTGTTTGTAGAAAGTGATTTATTTAGAGAGAGAGAGAGAGAAACAGGAGAAGAAGAGAGAAAGAAACAACTAACTCACACTGAGTGAGAGAATCCAGAAATAAGGTATCCAGGAGAGGAAAGCAGCTTCCACATTGAGTGGAAAGGAATAGAGAGAGATGGAGTTTAGGAGGGGACGACAGGCTTCCACGAGGGAGTGTGGAAGGAGACTCCAGAGGGAAAATCCAGGAGACAGAAAGATGGCTTCCACAAAGGGAGTGTTTGTGGAAGGGGACCCAAACATGGAGTCCGAAGGGGTGTGGAAGAAGGGGACTTTTAACCTGGGAGAAAGCCCCACCTTTTCTAAGACCCGGGGCCAATGAAAGGAGTCTCTTAGAACTTCTGCTGGAGTGACTGACTTTTGACCTTTTCCCGCACCTGCAAAAATTAAAACAGAAACCATTAAATCTCTCGATGAAGATTTAATGAGTGGGAGCAGGGCATGGTGCTGGGAAATTCTTGCCCTTAAAACTACGCCCTTTTGTGGACCCAGAAAGAGAACACATTCCCTCATTCCCCCCCAACCCCCGCTCTGAACAGGAAAGCCACTTCCGTTTGAACACGGGCGTCAATCCTCTTTAACTACTTCCTGCTGAAATGGGGCATAGAAGGGCCCTGCAGTTGAGGTTTTCTCCAGAGGGGAGGCTTTCAGGGGTGCAGGTTGATCTAGAGGTCCATGATAGAGCTCATGAGCCAAGGACATCCCGGGTTCCAGCAGCAGGGTTATTTGTGACCTTATGGTTCTATAAGAAATGAGTGTAACAAGGTGGTTAGAGATGAGGACCAGAGGCCAACAAACATAGAATGGTTATAAACGAGCCTAGGAGAGAACAGAGCCAGGACAGTCCATTGTTAAACAAGCCTCACAATACTTAACTGGTTTACAAAATAGCAGCATTTTTCCTAGAAAGAGACAGGTTTCCTTCCCACTACAAAAAGGATAATCAGGGTTTGACAGATAGCAAAGTTGAGGGTTATAGACCTATTAATGCCAGGATATAAGTTAGACTTATGAGTGGTTACTTCCCTGAAGATCTTGTTGGAAAAACAGATGTAGTTTTCTAATGGCAAACAGGTGGATGAAGGGTTGTCTCCTGGAACTTCAGGCTGTGGAGCGGAGGGTCTATGACTTTCTTCAGGAGGTGTCCAAGGCTTCAGCCAAGTGTGATGAACCCATGAGTCAATTCCCACCACTTTAACTGCCATTGGGATAGACAGAATAACTGAAATGGGTCCTTCCCAAGAAGGGCCTAGAAAAGGAGAGTCTGAGGGGAGAGATTTAACAAACACCAGGCCTCCAGGGCAGGAGATATACTGAGAAGATCATGCCAGCATTCAGGAAAAGACTGACTTCCTGGACTTCTATAGTCAGCTTTACCCGGGGCTCTGTGAGGGTGTCTGCTCATGCTGGCACTTGCTCCAGGAACCCTTAGTCCTTCCATTCATTGAGTCATCTGGTCAGACCCCTTGGGCCCTGGGGACCTTCACCCACTGGGACAGTGTGCTTTCCAGTGATTCCCTTGGCACAGTGGGCATGAATGAGATGGTGGTCCATTCCTCTGGGGACAATTTCTTATACAATGTCTCTTCAGAACACACTGGTAGCAAGTCCTGCCAGAATGATGGCTAACAGAAGCCTTTCCCTCATTTGAGCCCCTGGGTCTGCTTGCCTGAAAGCCATGACTAAGGCTGATCTTTCCTGTTCCTTTCAGCCTGTTCCTTCTGGCCTCTATTATAAAACGCCGAGGTTGCCTGGTTCAGTAATGATTCCAGACTCTGTTCTGGTCCCAAAGCCAGCTTCCGGAGCTTTCACCTGATATCTGCTGCTGACTGAGTTATAGACTTGTCCTTTAGTATTAACTGATTCTCAGTGGAGGGTGGTGACAGGGGGTGTACTTTATTAAGGCATCCCACAATTGCTCAAGGGAAGGTGTTGGTTTTTTCCCCTTCCCCCAAAGGGATAGGTTTTCCACTGGGCAGAGGGTAATTTGGCCACTCTATTTGGCAGAGAAAAATAAGCTGCTGCTTCTTTAAAGATTGTGCTAAATTGGTCCCAATTTTCCAGTATACACTTTAATGGGGACTTGAGCTTAGGAATAGAAGCACCTATCTGAAACAGAACACAAGGGATGCCCGCACCCCTGGTTAAAGAAATTACAGCTGCTTCGACCTAAGGCATCCCTTAGGTAAAATGGGTACTGAAATGAAATGTCTTTCAGTCAGTACCCTGAAATTTCGTGTGCCCAAGATGCGTGATCCATCTTATCAGAGGGCCTCCTATGTACGGATTTGAATCACGACATACCAGCGTCATAGGACCACTCTCACTGCCTACATGACCTCCAGTGACTACTGTAGACACATGGAATGAGAGGGGCACCAACGAGCACTGACGAGGCCAGTGAGACACAGGAGATGGGTACAAATATTTCCCAGCAAAAGTCCAACTTACACAGGCCAATTTACAAAACTGCCCCAGAAGGGTAAACTTCTAGGAGGGCTGCTAGAGCACACAGCTCAAAGAAGGCAGGCCAGGTGTGGCTGAGGCCAGAACAATACCCTCAGGATCTGGGTCTTCGCTTCCCTAACCCATCTTCCATTGTAGGAAAACGCCTTTAGGGATGTGAGAGCTGCCGTTAACTATTTGGGCAATGGAACCGGTTTAACCATAACTAGAAAAGTTCTGCCATAGAAAGCCAATCCTAAGCAAGACAAATTACACACCAAATACAAAGTCCCACAACCCCAGATCAAGACTGGCTCCACTGTGGATTTGAACCAGGAACCTTGCAATTGTAGGCCTATACACCTTAACCAACTGTGCAAACAGGCCACTTGCATAAAGTAAAGGCAGAAAGCTTTCTTAAGCCATATTTTTACTGAGAATGCTGCACCATGAATGCTGCCTAAAAGCTGGGCAGGGCTGAGGGCCAACAGCCACTTCCTTTCCCTGAGAGGCTCCTGCAGAGAAAAAAAGCCCATTACCACGACAGTTTAAAAGCTGCATTTGCAGCCGCTGCTGAGCCGGCAGTGAGTTCCCAACCCCTGCAGCTTTTGGTCGACCCCACCAGAACCACTTGCAGGGCTGAGCCACTCCTCAAGCTACTGTTCATACCGGGACCGTGCCAACAGGCCAATGCCCTGGGGAGCCTTTTTACACTGCTGCCTGGGACCCGGGAACACTGGAGAGGCCTGGCAGAACCATGCGCCAGGCCCCCACACTCCTGGGCCCCTGCAGGCTTGGGCTGTACCTTGCCCCACCCGGCTGCTTTTCTCTGGCGGACCTCTGCACTGGCTTCCGCCCCCAGGGCTGGGCTGTTCCGGCTGGCAAGGAGCAAAAGGCCCTGGGGGCAGCGCTCGCCTGCTCCGCCCCACAGGGTCCGACAGGTTTTGGTCCCAGAGATAACATCCACGGGATAGAGAAGGAGCCGGAAAGCTGAGAGAGAGCTTGTAGGTAAGAAAACTGCGCTTTTAATTCCGGCTGGCCCACACCGCTTAAGACGGGCTGGCTGGGTTGTGCCTCCGAGGCTCCCTGCAGCTGCTCGGGTTCCCCAAAGCCCTCCCTGGCTGCGGCGCTTCAGGTGTTGTTAGAGATAGGGCAGAATGGGGCCGGTTTTACTCACGATTTTGAGGTCTTCTTTTCCGGCTGTACCCCTCTTCTGGCTTGTACCCCTTTTCTGGTGTGCCCCTATCCTGGTGTACCCCTCTCCTGGCTGGATCACCAAAATGCAATATTGGGGTTCTGGGTGCCCTTAGCTCCCCTGAGAGGACATTTCTCCAGGTTCTTGGTCTCCTGCCCTCTCAAGAATGAGAGAGGAGACCACAGCGCAGTGCGCAGTAAATGCCAGACTCAAAACTATTTGTAGAAAGTGATTTATTTAGAGAGAGAAAGAGAGAGAAACAGCTAACTCACACTGAGTGAGAGAATCCAGAAAGAAGGAATCCAGGGGAGGAAAGTAGCTTCCACACTGAGTGGAAGGGAATAGAGAGAGATGGAGTTTAGGAGGAGAAGACAGGCTTCCACGAGAGAGTGTGGAAAGGGACTCCAGAGGGAAAATCCAGGAGAGAGAAAGATGGCTTCCACAAAGGGAGTGTTGGTGGAAGGGGACCCAAACATGGAGTCCCGATTCTCTGTTTTTCTATTACTGGTGTATAGGAATGCTTCCGATTTTTGCACATTGATTTTGTATCCTGGGACTTTGCCGAAGTTGTTTATCAGCTTCAGGAGATTTGGGGCCGAGATGATGGGGTTTTCTAAATAGACAATCATGTCATCTGTAAACAGAGACAATTTGGCTTCTGCCGTTTGTATTTGAATACGCTTTATTTCCTTCTCTTGCCTAATTGCCCTGACCAGAACTTGCAATGTTATGTTGAATAGGAGTGGTGAGAGAGGACATCCTTGTCTTGTGCTGATTTTCAAAGGGAATGCTTTCAGCTTTTGCCCATTCAGTATGATGTTGGCTATGGGTTTTTCATACATAACTCATACTATGTGGAGATATGTTCCGTTAATACCTAGATTATTGAGAATTTTTAGCAAGAGGGGTGTTGAATTTTATCGAAGGCCTTCTCAGCGTCTTTTGAGATAATCGTGTGTTTTTTGTCATTGGTTCTGTTTATGTGATGGATTACATTTATTGATTTGTGTATGTTGAACTAGCCTTGCATCCTAGGGAGGAGGCTGACTTGATCATGGTGGATAAACTTTTTGATGTGCTGCTGGATTCAGTTTGCCAGTATTTTATTGATGATTTTTGCATCAATGTTCATCAGGGATATTGGCCTGAAATTTTCTTTCTTTGTTGTGTCTTTGCCAGGTTTTGGTGTCAGGATGATGCTGGCCTCATAAAATGAGTTAAGGAGGAGACCTTCTTTTTCTATTGTTCAGAATAGTTTCAGAAGGAATGGTACCAGCTCCTCTTTGTACCTCTGGTAGTATTCAGCTGTGAATCCATCCAGTCGTGGACTTTTTTTGGTTGGTAGATTATGAATTACTGCCTGAATTTCATATCTTGTTATTAGTCTATTCAAGGATTCAACTTCTTGCTGGTTTAGTCTTGGGAGGGTGTATGTGTCAAGGAATTTATCCATTTCTCTAGGTTTTCTACTTTATATGAGTAGAGATGTGTATAGTATTCTCTGATCATAGTTTGTATTTCTGTGGGATCAGTGGTGATCTCCCCTTTATCATTTTTTATTGTAGCTATTTGATTCACCTCTCTTTCTTTTTTATTAACCTGGCTAGTGGTCTATCTACCTTGTTAATCTTTTCATAAAACTAGCTCCTGGATTCACTGACTTTTTGAAGGTTTTTCATGTCTCTATCTCCTTCAGTTCTGCTCTGATCTTAGTTATTTCTTGTCTTCCGCTAGTTTTTTAATTTGTTTGCTCTTGTTTCTCTAGTTTTTTTAATTGTGATTTCAAGGTGTTGATTTTAGATCTTTCCCACTTTCTCCTGTGGCCATTTAGTGCCATAAATTTCCCTCTAAACACTGCTTTAGCTGTGTCCCAGAGGTTCTGGTACATTGTGTCTTTGTTCTCATTGGTTTCAAAGAAGTTATTTATTTCTGCCTTGATTTTGAGAGCTATGGAGTGAGGGTATCTTTAAAAGCATATTTGTTTTCACAGTGGGAGAAGGTATAACATATTTGTGGGCTCATGGGATGATCCAGTAGACATATAAGAAAGTTTATTTGCAGAAACCACATTCTTTTGTAGGTGAGAAAGCATGAGAGTCACGGAAAAAAACAAATAGTTACCCTTAGAATGTAGTAGAGAGGGTCATCCCTGGAGGTGGAGGTGAGGTCAGAGTATGTGAGTATATAACAAGAAGGTGGTAGGGTGGGAATTCTGTGTAAGTTATTTTCTGATTTTTCCACAATCGCATTTCAGAGACTTAATATTGCAAAACAGAATTGTGTTTCCTCAGATTCCTATTATCCATGTGTAATCTAGTAGTGATGTCCTTTCCAATAGAAAGTTTATAAACAGAAGCTCTGACCATTCTTCAGGTATAAGATAAAAGCATTGTAACCCTTCTAGATAAAAATCTGCCTTTTCCCTAATACTTTTGTGGGCAATACAGCTATTTTCCATAATATGAACCTATCTCTGCTTCATTGGTAAATAAGTGAGGAACTGAACACTGATGCTATTCCAAAATAATAATATATATTGAAACATATTAATAGAGCTTAAAATTGAAAACAGGATTTAAAAAAAAAAATCTTGTGTCACTATTTTTTAATCTTCTCCAGGGAACATAACTATGTTTCCTAAGCTAATAGAACATCTTTGAATTTTTGTACTAATTCAGAATTAATAATTGCATATTCGATATGGTTTGACTCTGTGTCCCTACCCAAACCTCATGTGGCATTGTAATCCCCACATATCAGGGGAGGGACCTGGTGGTAGCTGGTTGGGTCATGGGGGTGGATTTCCCCCATGTCCTTCTTGTGATATTGAGTGCATTCTCATGGGATCTGATGGTTTAAAAGTGTGGCACTTCCCCCTCACTCTGTCTCACCTGCCACCTTGTGAAGAAGGTGCTTGCTTCCACTTCAGCTTTTGCCATGACTGTAAGCTTCCTGAGGCCTCCTGATCCATGTTGAACTGTGAGTCAATTAAACCTCTTTATAAATTACTTAGTCTCAGGTAGTTCTTTATAGCAGTGTAAAAACAGACTAATACATTACCTCTTTCTGAAACAAAATCCTCAGTTTTATAATGTAGAGAGATTAGTCATTTTCAGTTCACACATTGTTTATTAAATTACTAAAAGTAATTATTTTAAAAGTAATTTTTCTGGCATATTATTTTTCAATTGAATATAACAGTGCCAATGAGTAGTCTGAGCAAAGGATGCAGAAATACAGAGGTACCGATAATTATGTTCAGCTGCTCCTGGGTATATTGGAGTCTTCATTTCTCTATGCCATCCACACTGACATAACCTTGTTTAATGAATGGCTACAGACACAAAGACACTATATTCTTGCAGCATCAGCCCTCTGCTGACATACCTTATCACTGCAATTTGTCTCACCTTTCGTTGTGTGTACTATCTTTCTGAAGTTTTATCTAGTCAACTGCCATAAACTGCTGTTCTAAAGCACATTTTTCACATCTAATGAGAAAGGTGCTTTTGAAAAAGAAAGTTAATGGCCTCTGTGCTATTTCCTTCTCTCTCTCAAACCTGCACAGTGGTAGCATCAAACGTCTTGAGATAGATACGGCTGATCTCATGTTTGCTTTGGATACTTTCAGAGCTACAAAGTGTGACACAGCCTCAGAGAGGCAGAGAAAGATATGTAATTGTTATTTGGAACTCTGGGGAGGATGAAGACCTAAACTCACAACTGAAAACATGTAGTAATCTACACTTGGTTACTAAATGTGGAATGTTAAGTGTTTTTGTTCTTTTTCTTCTTCTTCAGTTTTTTTTTTTTTTTTTTTTTTTTTTTTTTTTTTTTTTTTTTTTGAGACAGGGTCTTGCTCTACCCAGGCTGGAGTATAGTGGCATAATCATGGCTCACTGCAGCCTCCACCTCTCGGGTTCAAGTGATTCTCTCACCTCAGCCTCCAGAGCAGCTGGGATTACAGGCATGAGCCACCACACTTGGCTAATTTTTGTATTTTTTGTAGAAATGGAGTTTCACCATGTTGGCCAGGCTGGTCTCAAACTCCTGACCTCAAGTGATCCACTTGCTTTGGCCTCCCAAAGTATGGGGATTACATGCATGAACCACCGCACCTGGCCAAGAGTGGTGATCTTTAATGTCCATTCAGTGGAAGGAAGAAAATGGGAGAGAGAACTGAGTGGAAGGAAACAAAACCATTAATCCCCTTGCTTTAGCTGCGTGAAGAGATAAGATGGACAGGCAGAGATGTTGTAGTGGACTCACCTCTATCTCCTATTACTCCTGAGGAAGCAGGAACAGAGAGTGTGGAAACAGAAAAGAACACAATCTAGGAGAGGTACATCAATCACCTCTCCTACTGCATCTTTGGTGAGAGGTCTCTGAGGTTTGGCCACAGGATTCTCTTTCCTTATTTTTAGAGGCAATCCCAGAATCAGGTTCTTCTCACCTCTGATACTTTTATGGTTCATGTTCACTTTCTCAGGCAAGGTTGAGGAGGAAACGTGGTCACTTGTTCAGAAAGCTTTTTTGTTCATTTTGTCTCTGTGGATATGCCAGACCCCTTGTGGCAGCATTTAGCAACCTCACCTGATGATGCCCGGCTGCCCCCTGCTCTTCTTTGCATCCCTACCTTTCTACCTGTTGATGCTGCTGGAGCCTACTTGGTTGTGAGGTCCTCAGGGAATGCCCATGAGAATCCCTGCAGGGGTCCCCTCTGCTCACATGCCTCTTGCAAAGATCCATCCACATACCCCTTCATCTCAACACCACCTGCAATCCATGGGCATAGCCCAGGGTCCAGGCTCACTTTGCTCTTGCTTTGAGAATTCCTTGGTGACATGTCACATTGGAGCCTTTGCCTTACATGCTTAATCTTCATGCCCTGATTCTCTCAGTGTCACTTATCTTTAATATTCTGACTAATTCAGAAAAATGTATGGCTTTATTTGGCCTTCAGAGTGTCCCCAAGGGTCATACAGACAGTGAATGACCCTTCTCACAAGGCAGGAAAGTAGATATTGGAGTTTGGATTATGTTCTGGGAACACATCTTTTTCCAGAGAACTTGAGATCACTGTTTTTCAGATTTGAGCATCTGTCTACCAGGTTTAATGTTTTTTAAAATTCTACTTGGGATAGCATGCTTGACCTCAAATCGTGACCTTGCTTGTTATAAGAAGCACACAGGATTTTTTTTCTAAGTTTCATTAAGTGATAGAGGTCTTGAATGGGTATCTGTATAAATTCAGTGGGACAATTTAAGGAGGGTTTTCAATTGGACTGTATGAGAAAATCTGGCCAATTGCTGCACCAATTAGCTCATTCTAAAAGGCTCTGTGAGAGAGATTCTTCTTTCAGGCTTAGGGAGAGTCATTGGCTACCTGAGTTTTTATCCATTTTGCCATCACTGAACAGCAAAGATTTCTCCCTATAGAAAATAAGGATCTATTTAGTCAGAAGATAACCAAGGAATACAAACATATGTTAAATAAAGTCTCATAAGATACTTGGGAACGTTTAGGGTAAAGGAAGATATATTCAAAAACATACTCCAATATTTTGGAAATGACTATAATTTTAAACATGTATAACTATTCAGTACTAGGCTTAATTCCTGGGTGTTGAAATAATCTGTCCCACAAACCCCATGACATGTGATTACCTATGTAACAAACTTTCACATATACACTTGAACCTAAAATAAAAGTTAAAAAATGTGATGTAACAAAATAATATAGTGTGAACTACAGAGCATTTTACGTCAAGGTATTTTTTTCCTCCAAAGATAAAAGTTGCCCAATCAGCCAAGGGCCCTTGACTTTCTTTCTTTTTTTTTTTTTTCCTTTTTTTTAACTGCATTTTAAGTTTTGGGGTACATGTGAAGAACATGCAAGATTGTTGCATAGGTACACACGTGGCAGTGTGATTTGCTGCATTCCTCCTCCTCAACTATATCTGGCATTTCTCCCCATGCCATCCCCCCTCAACCCCCCACTGTCCCTCCCCCATTTCTCTCCAACAGACCCCAGTGTGTAGTGCTCCCCTCCCCGTGTCCATGTGTTCCCATTGTTCAACACCCACCTATGAGTGAGAATATGCGGTGTTTGATTTTCTGCTCCTGTGTCAGTTTGCTGAGAATGATGGCTTCCAGGTTCATCCATGTCCCTACAAAGGACATACACGAGGCCAACAAACATACGAAAAAATGCTCATCATCACTGGTCATTAGAGAAATGCAAATCAAAACTACATTGAGATACTCATGCCAGTTAGAATGGTGATCATTAAAAAATCTGGAGACAACAGATGCTGGAGAGGATGTGGAGAAATAGGAACACTTTTACACTGTTGGTGGGAGTGTAACTTAGTTCAACTATTGTGGAAGACAGTGTGGCGATTCCTCAAGAACCTAGAAATAGAAATTCCATTTGACCCAGCAATCCCGTTACTGGTATATATCCAAAGGATTATAAATCGTTCTACTATAAGGACACATGCACACGAATGTTCATTGCAGCAGAGTTTATAATAGCAAAGGCCTGGAACCCTTGACTTTCTTAGAGTGGTTATCTGCTATCCCCTGACCTCCTTTCCCAAGCTATTGTT
The DNA here is from genome assembly GCF_048565385.1 of Saimiri boliviensis. Lineage (NCBI taxonomy): Eukaryota > Metazoa > Chordata > Mammalia > Primates > Cebidae > Saimiri > Saimiri boliviensis. Next base: position 9,464,943 of record NC_133464.1, on the reverse strand, counting down.
TATGTTCTTTCAACTTGAGCTTCTTGACTCTCTCAGTTTGGTGAGTTTGCTCTCATTCCTTTTGTATTCATTGAGATCAGGCATTACATTAGTGATTTGGTGGCTCCACATGTGAGGGTCAGAGAGTAATTCAACAGAAATTGCTTACTTATTGGGAAACGGCATCCTGCTTCCCAGATGCCTACTACATATTCCATTTGAGTGTCAGACCCTCCTTCAAATATAGATTATTTTATTCTAGAGGAAAAAAGCAGGCTTCGATTTCTTATATAACACTGTTGTCAATAATTTCTGTGATTCTGAGCTGCTTTGTAACTCAGGAAGCGCCATGGTTAAACCTCAATGTCGTGGAACTTTCGAGCTTCCGTTAGTCTTGTTTGTTTCATGTTTGGCTATCTAGTTTCCATGCATTTTGCCATCACCAGGCAGTACCTCCATAATGTGGAGAGCTAGTGTGGAGTTAGTCAGGGGTCATCTGAGGCTAGGTGGGGGCTAGGCAGAGGCCAGGTGGGGGCTGATAGGGCTTTTCGAAGGCCTAACTCTCTCTGCATGTTTTACCATGACATGATGCCGAGTTTGGAGCAGCAGTTTTGGAGTGCAGTGGCCCTGGATTTAAGTTCGATTCTAGCAATTTCTTAGGTTTGATTCCTTAGAAGTAGGCCCTGTTTTGACAACTCATGAGCAAGTGATTTTGAGGAATTCCTTCTAGAGAAAGCACTAAGGAAGTTAGGGGAAAGGGAGGGGAAAAGAAGGCAATTTCTGTTGTGTGCTTAGGTGAATACCCAGCCCCACCTTACTCCACAGAGAGTTCCGAAGTACAACTTATACCTCAGAGTTTGCCTCACCTTAAAACAAGGGGTGGTGATTGTCTTATTTCAGTTAAGATACATTCTGGAGAAGGCGTAATCTTCTGGGCATCTCCATTTTCTGTAAATGTAGGTGGGCTCCCATAGCTCAAACACATCCATGGAAGAAAGTGCCAGGTGCTAGCTATCAAAAGCACGGCACCCAAAAGATGGGGGAATAATGAGCATGTAAGTGCTTGTGGCAGGCACATGCACACCATGCAAACAGTCACACATGTACACACAAACATACACATAGAGACATGCACACATGTACACACACCACACACATGCACACAGTTACACCATGCATACACACAGACATGCATACACACACACCATGCACACCCACAGCTATGCATTCATGCATACCATGCACACTATGCAGATGCATACCACACAAACACGCACATGTGATGCACATTTATACACACAGGCGTGCATAGTGATACAAAAGATCTGAGGGCTGACTACAATGATCTGGCCAGAGCCTTGTAGTGTCTGCTAGAATCATTTAATAGCTGTCATATTGGGGTGCAGTTATTTAATTCATTCAGATTACGATTCAAATCAAATATAAAAGCACATATCGCCATGCCTGGTACAGAGTTGCAATTCAGTAAATGACAGCCTTTATTAACACTGTTACCAAAAAAACAACTTTATTTCTATCTTTCCTTCTGCCTTCCTTGCTATATTCTTTCCCTTATTAATTCCTCCCTAGGCAGCTTTCTTTAATTTTTTTTCACATCCATTCATTCCTTCCTATTTCCACAGGCTTATTCCAAGGTACATTCCTGAAATCCTATCAAGAGCCTTCAGGACCCTCCTAACTCATCTCCATGAACCTAATACATGCTTTTCTCATCCATTTTGCACAATGCTTTGTGGCTAATTAGTATGCCTGTAATCACCCCCCACTGTAATTAATCCATGCATTAATTTTCCAGGTCACACAGTCCTCCTCCATCACTTGGTCTTGGAAATCAAGTCTTTCCCTAGCATTAAAAATGGCCTAATTGAGTACTTCCAGGTTTCAGTCCCAATTTTCTCCGATGCTAAATTGATTTTGATCTTTTGAAGAGACCCCATGATTGTTGGTATCCAAGACTATCTGCCTCTGTTGGCTGTGGCCCTGTCTTCTTTTACCTCTCAACCTTTCATTTTTAGTCTAGGGACCTGTTTTGAAAAGCCAGGTCCATATCTGGAGCCCCTGCATCCCATAGAATGGTTCTACTGAGTCACCTCTGCAATGGCAGTTTAAAGTTGGGCATCCCATTAAAGAAACATCCCAGTGGATGTCACTAATTTTCAGTTATGATTCATGCACTGCTCTGCTTCATCCAGCAATGCCATTCCTCATCCAAATTCTTCACCTTCCTGTGCCAGCCTCACAGCTCCTTCCTCTGTGGTCTGATTGTCTTCCCAATTTGGCTTAAGTCACATTTTCTTTGCTTTCTTATTAATAAATTTAGTGCATTTTAGACTTTTGTGGCTAAAATGCATGTGTGATTGGTGAGGTCTCATGATCTTCTTTAATGGTGGACATTTCAACTGGTCTACAGGACCTTAATGAGCAGGGCCAAGAAGTGAAGTGATTATCACATCCTACTTGCCTCTGTATCCACAATATCTACCATCCTCCCTGTGCTTAAGACAATTAGAAAATGCCTTTGAATATTAAACTGCAATTTGTTGCAAAAAAAAATGAGCATAAACTCTGATTCTCTTTGCCAATCCATAGTCCTCCTTGCCTGCCTGCTTAGTCAAAAGTTGTGTCCCCAATTCTTGGGACAGAGCCCAGATGGCACACGGTGGGATCTTAGTACATGTTTATCACTGAATTGATGAGTTTTTTCCCAGACTCTAATCACTCAACTTTACAGAATGCTAGTCCATCTACCTCTTACTTCTTCTACCAAAAATCACAGCTCAGCCACCGTTTAACTGGACTGCCATGTTTCGGTTACTAGAGTATTTTCAGAACATTATATCTTGCATACTTAAGATAAGTATCTCCCTTAGCTGAAATTTACCTTGGGGTCAGCTTTTAGGGGTCTTAGGCTTTAATGAACTCTTGACCTCATAAAGTGATTAAGATTCTGGAAACTGGCTTCCTTTTATGTGTTTACAGATCACGGTAGCCCTCTGAGCTTCTTGCTCTTAGTTTTATTTTATACATGCATTCTGATTTGTTAGTCATTTTTACTCACCAACCTTCACTCTAGCCAAATTTGTTTAAACACAACTACTTATACATGCTACATACTTCTATCCCTACAATTTTAGACCTTGTACTTTATCAGAATATAAGGTTTTTCTGTTCTCTGTACAGATAAATCACTTCACATTTTTTTTCAAGGGTCATATAACATTTTGTTTCCCCTGTGACACAGTCCTTCAATCCTGAAGTTGAAGTACAATGAGATTTTCTTCCTCTACCTTGCAATTTTACCTTGTTTAGCAGCATTAAATTTTACCCTGTGTATTTCTTCTTTCTCATTGATTCTTATCTTTTTCTTTCTTGAGAGCAGGGACCATGAAGTCTTTTGTTTCTTAGTTGGATCACTCACTCACTTGTTTTGGTGAGTGCTGGTAAACTCTCAGTAAATATCAGTGAGTGAATGAATAAATGAATGAATGATCCTCCAAGTAGTCTAGATATACAAAATATGAGAAAGATAAGAAATTTTAAATATTAGAGCTAATAATAAAGTTCTTGAATGAAGGGGAAAGTTGTTTTGAAATAAAGAATTGTAAAGATAAATAGACAATTATCCATTCTGGTTATCTTATGTTGCACTTTTTAAAATTTTGGCTGGATTGCCAAAAATGATGAATTACATAGTGAGATGTGTCATGATATCAGATGGCTTAGCTGGCAAAGCAGATTCAGGCTGTGGAGATCAATACCATTATTGGTGTAAATGAAATAGGTTTATATTCTTCACTTAAGATTCTCCCACCTTTATAATTTTGGCTGTTTCTGGCTTCCTTGTAGAATTCAGCCTGGTTAAAATTAACTACTGAATTTCATTCTATTCTCTGTCTAACAAATCTAATAGCCATTGCGCTTATTTTAGGACAAACTTAATTGGTCAATTTATAAACAATAGGAGAGATATAGTTTTCAATCTCAGTAGAGCATACAGAATTCAGACAAGACAAGGCTGCTTGTGGTGTTTTTGCCACACTAATGATCTGCAGGGTTTTGTTTTTTTTTTTAAAGTCTAATTTCTTGACTTGTACAACAGCTCACTACAGTAGTTTGAGATTTAGTCAAATATTACTACTTCAAATGTTCCTATTTTTATCCATCCTATCCTAATTTTCTTTTAGTGATCGCATGGTCTAATTATTTAAACATCTTTGTGAATTTTCTTCTTATTTTAGATTTACCAAATCTTTTTTAGCCAAATATCATTCAGCTATTGCCATAATATGACTGTATAGTATCTATCCCAATCATAATGACTTAAGGCAAACAAAACAACCTGCAATCATGGGTCTGAAGGTTGGCTGTGGTTCAGCTGACCAGATTGCACATGACACACAACTTTCCTACCTTTGGTGAGCTTATTTACATAGAATTTAAAAAGGTAGGCCGGGTGCGGTGGCTCAAGCCTGTAATCCCAGCACTTTGGGAGGCCGAGGCGGGTGGATCACGAGGTTGAGAGATCGAGACCACCCTGGTCAACATGGTGAAACCCCGTCTCTACTAAAAATATAAAAAATTAGCTGGGCATGGTGGCACGTGCCTGTGAGCCCAGCTACTCAGGAGGCTGAGGCAGAATTGCCTGAACCCGGGAGGCAGAGGTTGCAGTGAGCCGAGATCGCGCCATTGCACTCCAGCCTGGGTAACAAGCGAAACTCCGCCTCAAAAAAAAAAAAAAAAAAAGGTAGTGTGCAGTATGTTGGCCTTTAATACCAATCACTAAAGAGGGGGAAAAAAAAAACCATGATAATATTAGTTGTTTCCGGTGTCAAGAGCAAGAGATGTGTTGACATAAATGCAAATCCTGGCACCAGAAGAAATCTGGACCCTCTGATATCACTTTTAAATGACATTGCCCTTAATACCTATTTCAAAACAGCACTTTGGATCCAGTGTCCAAGATCTTATAAGCAGAGTACTTCCCACTGGCTATGCTTGAATATATTTGCTTGTATATTTCAATGATTCAAATGTATTAAAGAAATAAACACAGTGTTCCTTCCGGAAGCAAACATAAATGCCTTTGGAAGTGCATCATAATCATATACAGTTGAATGATTTGTTGCCTAGAAAATGGGTTGTCCTAATATTACTAACTTCAGCTTTCTTCTAAACCATTTACCCAATACAGTACTGGCTCTTTTGAAACTTGTGAATCATCTATGCTTCCAAGTACCACAGTTCCATCCTCAGAGCATTTTGGACAGAGGCCAACTGAATTGACTCCTTGGGTATTGATCAAATGCAGCAACTTCTCCAAATAGTCCTCATTTTGCAAATGTCTTATAATATATACTGCTTAGCTATAAAATATTATATTCCAGAGAATGTCAGTTTAAAACAAATGTTGTAACAGAAGTGGCCATTGCTCACCCATGTAGCACGACTTCAGGCATAGTTAAATCTATTCATCTATGGATCATTAGTTAGCTTTTGCACTATTTACATGACCTGCATAACAGAATCCTTGTTTGGCAGGAGAGTAAATGAAACTGAAGGTTGACCAAGCATTCTGACCTAAGATGCAGATCTCTGCAATCTCTGTCATCTTTCAACTACTCACTGGGTATATTATATATTTTTTTTGAGAGAGAGTTCTTATACTTTACAGTCTTTCTTTAGCCACATCTTGTATTTTCTCCCAATGTTAAGACTTCACCATGATCATATAGGGTATTCTTTCCTTGCTTTCTAGATGCTCCGTTTACTGTGACTAACTAAATATTATTTCTTTTCAATTTTTTGTGAAATTTAGCCTAATGCCCTGGGTTTCCTCTGTTAACATTAGTACTCAATGACAGCTGTTTCTTTACCAACTATTGGCAATATATTTCTCCCTTTCCTTCCTATTACTTTAGTGTATTTTGTTGATGTTGTTTTGTTTTGTGTTTTCCTTACTTCTAGGTCAAAGGTTTCATGCAATGTAATATCTGTATGTATATGCATGTGTGTGTTTTCATCACAGAATGTAACACATTTGCTTTTGATTATTTACCAAACTATTCAAAAATGAATGTTTTCATCCCGACTCTAAAAGTGGTAATGACACAATTTTCTAGAAAACATTTTTCTCTGGCAGGATGTGAAGATGCTATGCAAAACTTTTCTTGAAATATCTTTCTAAATATACATGGGTAACTGCAGTTACATATTTGCAGAAAATTATTTTTTCCTCAAGTTATAATCTCTGTTGACAAATATTTACTAGTTACTACAGAAAAAAAATACAAACTCAGGTGTAATTAAGTTTTGTCAATTTTAGTATCTGAATCTTCTTCAGTTTTTTTTTCTTCCTCTCCTCTCCTGCTACTCACACTGACTAGGCCCTGATCTGTTTTGAGACTATTTTAAAATCATCTCAAATAAGCCTTTAGCCTCCTGTATCCCTTAGTTTTAGTACATTTCCCACTGGCCATCATGGTTTTTCTATAAATGAAATATAAACAGATGTATCATCTGCTTTTGTTACCAGATTAATATGATCTTATTTTGATTCTATTTTGTTTTCATTTTTTTGGTATGTTAGATGGTTCTCATGCTGCTAATAAAGACATAGCTGAGACTGGGTAATTTATAAATAAAAAGAAGTTAATGGGCTCACAGTTCCACATGGCTGGGAAGGCCTCACAAACATGGTGGAAGGCAAAGGAGGAGCGAAGTCACATCTTACGTGGCAGCAGGCAAGAGAGCATGTGCAGGGGAACTGCCCTTTATAAAACCATCAGATCTCATGAGACTTATTCACTATCATGAGAACAGCAGGGGAAAAACCCGCCCCCATGATTTAGTTACCACCCACTGTGTCCCTCCCATGATATGTGGGGATTATGGGAGCTACAATTCAAGATGAGATTTGGGTGGGGACATAGCCAAACCATATCACTTGGCAAACCACTTTGGTACTTCCATTAGCTTACCAGGGCCATCATAAAAATATTACCACAGAACAGGGGGCTTAAGCAACAGAAATTTATTTTCTTATAGCTCTGTAGGCTGGAAGTCGAAGACCAAGGTGCCAGGAGGTTTGGTGTCTTCTGAGACTTCTGTTTGGTTTGCAGATGGCTGCCTTTTCATTGTGTCCTTCTGTGTGCATGTTCCCTTGGGGTCTCTTCCTGTAACTGTAAGGACACTGGTCATATTGGATTAGGGCCTGCAATAATGATCTTATTTTAACTTAACCACTTATTTAAATTCTCTGTCTTTGGATACAGTCATACTGTGAGGCATTAGGGTTTGGAGGGTTCAACATATCCATTTTGAGGGTACACAATTCAGGCCCTCCTAGTGCCATATACTGAGAGTTTTTTAAACTTTGCCACCTGAAACTCAGTAATTCCATTTCAAGGCCTCTTGAAAGGAATAATTCAAAATAGAGAGGAAAATGAAAAACCTTTTACAGAGTTATGATTAATGTATTATAGTAATAATCCCTGGGATAAAATTCAACATCACAATATACCTGTGTCTCTAGATTCTCCCCTGAAGTCTACCACTCTATGTTCTACAACATGAATCTTCTTCGAGTTCCTGGGATGACCTCACATTTGATCCATAAGTGCTTCACATTTGCCCCTTGCTCTTTCTGGCTCATGATGCCTAACACTTTTGATTCAAAAAGAGCTTACCTTATATTTAAGACCCCTTCTTCAACAAGATACTCCCTGATGGTCTCAATATAAATCCCTGATGGTCTCAATATAAATTACTTTCTTCATTCCACTACTCCACAGTACCCTTAACTTTTTCTATCAGTGAACTCAGAACAATTAGTAATTACACAAGTAGTTGTACCATTATTTATGTCTAGTTTTTTTCCTCCACTAGATCAGTAGATCCAGAGGTAAAGGGGTGCATCTTCTTTCTTCAACTGTACATCATAGCACCTAGCATATGTGAGGTACTAAACAGATACTTGCAGAGTGCCGAAAAGCATGGTACCCACCACACTCCCCCACCCTGTTTCTCCTTGCTGAATCAATAAATAATCTCCAAGTCTTAGGCCAAATTCTTCTGCATGCCATATTTTCTTTTTTGGCAAGGCAAATTAGATGCTTTATCCTCAATTCTTTGATAACTTGCACACAGATCCTCCTTACACATCAGTTGTTTGTAAAAGAAAAGCTTTCTAAAAAGATGGGAGAATCATGATTATGCAAACCAGAAATTAACTTTAACATTTATTCTTACACCGAATACCAATTTCTTAGATATAAGACATGATCAATTTTCTTGCCTTTAATTTTAATGACTCTCTTGAGAAGAAGTAAGAAAAATGCAGTCTCACTGGGTCATTCCCCCTGAATTTGTACCTGATCCTCTAAAAAAGAAGCAGTAATAAAAGATAAATTGAAGGTAAAGATAATGCTTTATTTAATTTCCACAGTGCAATGAATACTCCAAATATTAATTGTAGCCAGGCTGGTGAATAAAGAAGTAACACTAAGAGTGGGGTCTTTGGGTTGGCAACAGTTATGCATTTAGGACCCACCAAATTGCCTACTGGTGTCCTTGGTAGAGAATGAATGACCGTGGCATTTTCCTATGCAAGTCACACGATGGACACTGGCAGCACTAGCAGCAGCAGGATCATTGACAGTCATAAGAGCCATCATGGCCATTTCTGACTCTGAGAGTCACTAAAGACATCGATCGTTATCATGAGCTAGTTAGGAGAGGCTAATGATGGGCTTACAAAGAGTAGATGGAGAATTCTTACCTCTGCTCCCCATCCCTAGCCATTCTATCTCATCCCATTGCAGGGCATATCACTCCATCTTATCTCACCCACCTCATTCTCATACCATTTCATCTTAACCCATCCCATCCCATGGCATCTCGTGTGTACCTATGCAACAATCTTGCATGTTCTTCACATGTACCCCAAAACCTAAAATGCAATAAAAAAAATCTCATTCTCATACCATTTCATCTTAACCCATCCCATTCCATGGTATCTCATTCCATCTTATCTCACCTATCCCATTGTCATACCATTCATCTTATCCCATCCCATCCCATGGCATCTCATTCCATCTAATGCTTCCGTCCCAATCTCACTATTCTATTTTTTGCCCCATCTCACCTCACCCTGTCTCATCTCATCTCTTTATAACCCATCCCATTCCATACCCTATACAGAGCTCTATGGGAAAGATTTATTGAGACTGAAATTCCACCAAATTTAGTAGATATGAAACAAAAAAACTAGCAGGAGTTTTTATTATTTTATTATTTCTACCATCAAGATAATATGGCCTAGAAAACACAAGTTATAAAGGAGTATCTCTGTTACAGATATTACAGATGTAACACAGATGTCAGCAGCAGCTAGAATGATTGCAAAATGGGGCTTGCCATGAGTAATTCTCATTTAGAATGAGAATTCTAGATGTTTCTAAAGGTATTTGTCAAAAACCTGAAGAAATATCACTATGACCTGCATTCTAAATATTACAGAAATTCTGGTTGTGCTTGTGCAAGAAAAGTATACAAGTTTTCTTGCTAAGTTGAGATATCCGGCATATTTCCTGGCCATACTTGGCTCTGATTTTCTTGAGCTGAACTAATAATATCTGTTAATAACTAATCTACCTTTTCTCTATAGCATCAAACTGCACTAAATATTTTCTCAATTTCTTCCCTCTACAGAGGTCTGTATAAGATAGTTAGAGGGAAATTGCAGAGAGTTAACAGATGTGATTGCATTGTAAGACCTGTTAACACTCAGAATTATCTATTCTTGTTCTGGCAAACCTGTTGATTATTACCAGAAAATTTTCACTGGTTCTCTTTCTCCCTGGTGTTCATTTTCTCTCTCTCTCTCTCTCTCTCTGTCTCTCTCTGTCTCTCTCTCTTTCTCTCTCTCTCTCTCTTTCTCTCTCTCTGTTTCCTCTTTCAAACATTCTCCATAAGTGAACAGAGGTCATAATGAGATTTCTTCTCCAATATTTATAGTGGATGCCAGGCCACCTCAAGGAAAGGAGGAGCTGCTACACTAAAAATGTCTTCTCTTCACTGTTGTCAAATAGCAAATGTACCCTTATTTTCTCCACAATTGATATGATTAGACATTTTGGGGTGAGAGGAAATAATGTTTTTAGGCAATGGTTTTTTAAACTATCTTCATATATCATTTCTTAGCTTTCATTTTGTTTTGTCTTTTTATTTATTTATTTATTTTTACATGTGAATTAATGGAACATTAAAGTGAGCTGCCAGCTATACTAAAGTGATGTTGGTTATTTTAGATCCTGAGAGTGGGGAGGGAGTGAGGGAGAGAGAGAGTCCTCTCCCTGAGGACACGCAGGCTTGCATGAGCTTTACGTCCAGGACTCCCACCAGGTTCTGTGATAAAGAGCATGAAAAGATCTTCTTCTGGATCTGGCATGAAAGGGAGAAAGTTACCTTTGGGAAATATGCCCGGAGCATTCTCCAGAACAAAGGACACATCTGTAGATAAAGCAACTTTACCAGTCTTCTCTCTGCTGCAGAAGGGCACTACCTCTTATTTTATTCTTCTCAGCTCCAGCCCCCTCTAGCCTTCTTATCTCACTTTAGAGGGGAAGGAAGCAGGATCACTGACTCCAGAAAAGATAAAATGTGTCCATCTTATTAAGGAATTGCTCAAGGTGAGAGCAATTACAATAATTATAGTTTAGAGGCATGTTTACATTAACTAATATTTCCCTGGTTGAAGTACTTACTACATTTGATCCCAACATCTCAAAAAGATATAAATATACCACTATATAAGTCAGAGTTCTTTAGAGGGATGGGACTAATAGGATAGATGTATATGTGAAAGGAGTTTATTACACAATCAGAAGGTGAAGTCCCACAGTAGACCACCTGCAAGCTGAGGAGCCAGGAAGCCAGTCCGAGTCCCCAAACTTCAAAAGTAGGGAAGCTAACAGTGCAAACTTAGCCTGTGGCCAAAGGTGTGAGAGCCTCTGGCAAATCACTGGTGTAGGTTCAAGCTGAAGGACTTGGAGTCTGCTGTTCAAGGGCAGGAAGCATCCTGCATGGGAGAAAGATGGAGGCCAGAAGACTTAGCCAGTCCAGTCCTTCCATGTTTCTGTGCCTGCTTTTACCCTAACCACACAGGCAGCTGATTAGATGGCACCCACCCAGATTGAGGGTGGGTCTGCCTCTCCCAGTCCACTGACTCAGATGCTAATCTCTTTTGGCAACACCCTCACAGACAAACCCAGGGGCAATACCTTGCATCCTTCAGTCTAATCAAATTGACACTCAGTATTCACCATCACAACCACAAAACATAGAATACCTCCATTTGCCCTCCAAAATGATAGAATTTTAAAATAAGTTCTCATTTTTTTAAAAAAAAATTCAGTGTGTATGGCCATTCAAGAAACGGAGTGTGGAGAGAGAGGAGAGGGAGAGAGGCAAAAAAAAGAGAGAGAAAGTGAAAGAGTGAGAACTGAGAGAGTTGTGTTTCTTATCTAGGTCCCAAAATTCATTAAGATATTTGCAGCGGATGTTTTCTGTAGAGAAGAATATGTAAATCTCTGGGAAGATCAAGGCCTTCTAACATTAGGCCTAGTGGGTGGTTTTCATGGCTACATAGTGTGAGCATTTTATATTTGTTTATGTTGATGACGGCTTGCCTGACTAAAAACATCAATGTTGAAATACCAAGCCTTATTCTATGAGGCTCTGCAGGGAAAGAAAAGGGGACATTAACTCAATAATGAAAAGAACAGCTTCCTTTTTTTGGACCTTGCTATGTGCTGGTCCCTTATGCTGAGTATTGTGTGCATTCCATGCATGATTTTATAGAAATGTCAACAGGAATGTATGAGGCATGTATAATTTTTATCTCTACTACACAGATAAGAAAAGTGAAATGACTTATACTGTGATTGTACAGGGATATCCAGTTATGAGGAGAAAGAGACTAGGCTCAAGCCAGATGTTCTGATTCTGTCACACATACTATATTTTCTCAAGTGACACAAAAATAACATGACACAGAAGAGAGGCTAGACAGGTTGATGGATTGAATGGTGTGTGTTAGAAATGGTATACATATAAATTTGAATTTACTTCTTTATTAGAATTTGTGCAAATTTATAAGTAGAGACATTTTTAGGTCTAGGATGCTTAATCCGTAACTTCCTAAAATTTATGTTCACTGATTGTATAAATTAGCGATTGTCTCATGATCACTGAAAGGAACCTACAGATGCATTTTCATTACATGAAACTGCTAATATTGGGATTTAATGGACTAATGGACAGCTGATAAAATAATCAGGACATTTGGATTTTTTAATCATAATTGGACTGTATAATAGCAAAAATGGCCCTTCCTGCATCTCAGGGAAATAAAAGCTATGGTGGTTTACAACCAATATGAAGGTTTTAGAAACCACAAATAGAATAATATTCATCCAGGAAAGTAAGGTGGTCACTTACCTGTGCATGTGTCTGTGTGTTTGTGTGTGTGTGTATAGACATTCTTAGTTTCAATTTATAGTAAGAAGACATAGCTTTTCCTGTCTTAGCAGGAAAGTTAGTCTAGCTCTAAACATCTAATATCAATATGTGTAAGTACAATAGAAACTCACAGTAAAATATATTTTAAATGTATATTATGTTTTGAGTGACTGGAATTAATAGTACTGTTATAGTTTTAATAAAAACTGACTAGATCTTAAAATTTATGTATTTTTTAAAAAGAGATGCTTTATCCTTTGTACTTAATACTATATTCACAAAACCCATACAAATTATTTTCCATTTGGGATATATTTTTAAAATATTTCTTTAAAATAACATTTTAATTCTATATCTAAAACAACAAACAAAAATAAAATCCATTGTTGCCTTTCAAAAGATCACAGCCTTGTATAAAAATTTTATTTAAATTAAACAAAAATCCTCTTCCATTCTCCCATCCTTCACTCCCTTCAGCAAAGCAGAAAGTAAAACATGCCCCCAGTCCCACAATACCTGTCTACAGCACGTATCACTGGCTTTTATGTTTGACCCCAGTTCCACTACTACATGCATATGCTTTATTTTCTTCTTTGTAAGAGTAATTCTCTGCCTTTTTCAACAAAATCAGTCAATTCGGTTTTACCTTCTTTTATTTCCCGCCTTCCACCCCTCCACCCAAACTGTGCCGGTAGGCGCAGTAAGAACCTGAATAAAACTGGCGAAAACAGAATTATCTTTGATGGGGAGTGAAGGGAGAGAGGCTGTGAAACTCAGATGTTAATGTTTTTCCTGTCACACAGGATTTCATTTTTCAAGTCTTTGCAACACTGCCTTCTTAAATTGCCAAGTTGTTATCTGTGTGCCTCCTGTGCCGAAATACTGAGCCCTGAGAAGTCAGGGCCTTACCTCATGTGAAAACACCGTGTTGCATTCCTGCGTGGTAGGATGTAGGAAAGGAGTCTTCCTTTGAAAGATAAACTTAACTCGGCCTTTTCCTGAAACCTTCCTTTGGTTGTGATCCAGGTATGCAAGTAGAAAATGCTCCTTGTGATCTCTGAGAAAGTGAGGCTGTGTGTGTATGTTAGTGAAAAATCCAAATATGTGTATCAGGCCTTAAGGCATCCCTGACAGTTGCTGCTTTTGATCACTCAAGTGCTTAGCGATGGCTAAAAAAATACCAGCAGAAAGCAAAACCCACACGTCACGTTTTGTCCCTCTAACGGCTTGTATCTTTCTGTGTGCTGCTAACACGACTGCATTTTCACAGGCTCACTTTCTTGAGTCCTACAGCTTAAAGCACAGGTAAATGTTTTTAACTGAGTGGTAAATGAATAATTACTGTAATATGATGGGAGTCAATAACCATTTGCCCAAATTTTCTCTATGACTCACAACTGTCTATGACATCTGTTCAATGATTTATATTAAATTACTCTTTAGATGCAACTGAATGAAATTACCAATTTGTGTTTTATAACACAACTTGCCGGCTACAGTTTGTTCCTTCAGAAGTCATCTTTTTTGTTGTTTTCATTAACTTTGACATTTATATAAATATGAAGAAATATGGTGCGTATTTCTCTTAAATTAAAGCAGATTGGGTCTAAAACGGAGGGTTCTACGGTTAATTGCTGTTTTATTCTATCTGTGCAGTCCCTTGGTGATTGCGGCTATCACAGAGAGGCTTTAAGCACAGGCATGTGGATCTACTTATCAGGCTTCATACTAAATTTGCTCAGTGCTTGATCTTCCATCTCTCTAATGGCACTTTTTTTTTTTTTGTCACCAACATATTCATGGCCTACAGTTGACTGCTTTTATTGCTTTTAATTAAAGTCTGAAAGAGAAAGTGTCTATTAATCAGCGCGTGAAGCCAATCATGAGTAAGGATTTTATAAACTCTTTACAAGATGGATAATAGTTACATCAATTGTCCCACCTTTGTCATCTCGGCAGAAAGACGATCATTTAAGTCATTAAGGGAACACCTGTAATCTGAAAATTTGGAAGGCAGCAATTATTTTGACAAGCCAGCTACTTTTCTTTTTTTTCTAGAAGCAAGAGATGTATGTAAAAATGCATCATTCTATGGTTGTTGTGTTCACTTTTGCAGCACAGTCGAGGAGAAAATGGTGGATGACTCGTGTGTGTTCCTCTTAAATCAGAGTATAGTGAACTGATCACTGAAAATGAATTGCAGGCTTCAAATGTTCTGTCCTCCCTCTTCTGTCTCTCTCTCTCTCTGTATATATATATATATATATATATATATATATATATATATATTTAATAGATAGATAGATAGATGTATATATATAGATAGATAATGTATCTCGATTATAGACACATATACACATATATGTATACATACATATATGCACATATATAATATATATATGTTTTAATTTCTAATTTTTAAATTTTTATAGGTAGATACTAGGTATATATATTTATGAGGTGCATGAGATGTTTTAATACAAGCATACATTATGTAATAATCACAGCATGAAAAATGGGATATCATTCCATCAGGCATTTATCCTTTGTGTTACAAATAATCCAATTGTACTCTTACCGTTATTCTTAAATGTACAACTAAATTGTTATACAACTTAATCACTATGTTGTACTATCAAATATCAGTTTTTTAACTATTTTTCATATTCATTGATCATCTCCGCCTACCCATCAGCACCCCACTACTTTTCTTAGCCCCTGGTGACTATCTTACTCTCTATCTCCATTAGTTCATTTGTTTTAATTTCTACATCCCCCAAATAAGTGTGAGAAAATGTAATGTTTGTCTTTCAGTGCCTGACTTATTTCACTTAGAGTAATGACCTCCAGTTCCTTCCATGTTGTTGAAAATGACAGGATCTCATTCATTTTTATGGCTGAGTAGTACTCCATTGTGTATAGGCGTCTAGATTCATTCTTCTACATGTGGATATCAAGTTTCCCTAGCACCATTGTCTTTTTTCTAATGGATATTCTTGACATCTTTGTTGAAAATGAGTTTACTGTAGGTGTGTGGATTTGCCTCTGGGGTTTTCTATTCTGTTCCATTGGTCTATGTGTCAACTTTTATGCCAGTACCATAGTCTTTTGATAACTATAGCTCCATAGTATAATTTGAAGTCAGAGATTTTTCAAATTTTGTTCCTTTTGCTAGAGATAGCTTTGGCTATTCTGCATCATTTTTGGTTCCATATAAATTTTAGAAGTGTTTTATTCTCTTTCTGTGAAGAATTTCATTTGTATTTTAATAGGAATTGCATTGAAACTGTAGATTGCTTTGGGTGGTATGGACCTGTTAACATTATTGATTCTTCTGATCCATGAACATTGAATTTCTTTCTATTTTTTGGTGTCTTCAGTTTCTTTCACTGCAGTTTGATAGTTTTTAATTGTAGAGGTTTTTTTTTTTTTTTACTTTTTTGGTTAAATTAATTCCTAGGCATTTAATTTATTTGTAACTATTGAAAATGAGATTACTTTTTAAACATCTTTATCTTTTTTCAGATTGTTCATTGTTGGCATGAAGAAATACTACTGATTTTGTATGTTGATTATGTATTTTGAAACTTTACTGAATTTATGAATTCTAATAGTCTTTTGTCCAAATATAAGATCATATCATCTGTAAATAAAGACATTTTTACTTATTTCATTCGAGTTTGGATGCCTTTTATTTTTTTTTCTCTTGTCTGATTTCTCTAGCTAGGGTTTCCAGTACGATGTTGAGTAACAGTGGAGAAAGTGAGTATCCTTGTCAGGTTCCAGATCTTAGAGGAAAGGCTTTCAGTTTTACCATATTCAGTATAATATTAGCTGTGGGTCTGTTATATATGGCTTTTATGTTGAGGTAGGTCCTTTCTCTATCCACTTTTTTTAAGGGCTTTTATCACAAAGCAATGATGAATTCTATCAAATTTTTTTTCAGCATCAATTAAAATGATCATGTGGTTTTTGTCCTTTATTCTGTTGCTATAGTGTATTACATTGATTAATTTGCATATGCTGAGTGATCCTTGCAACCTAGGGATAAATCCCATTTGGGATGAAGGCTCTTTCTAATGTATTATTGAATTCAATATGCTAGTATATTTTTAAGGTTTTTTGAATTAATTTTCATCAGAGATACTGGCCTGTAGTTTTCATTTTTAGATCTGTCTTTAGTTTTGGTGCCAGGGTAATATTGGCTTTCTTTAATGAGTTTGGAAACATTCCCTCCTCATCTATCTTTCAGAATAACTTGAGTAGTATTAGTATTAATTCTTCTGTAAATATTTGATATAATTCAGCAATAAAGCCACTGGGTGCTGAGTTCTTTCTTACTGGGAAAATTGTTATTATGGCTTAAATCTCATTACTTATTACTGGTGTGTTCAGATTTTTCATTTCTTCATGGTTTGATCTTGGTGGGTCATATGTGTCTATGAAAATGTCCATTTCTTCTAGATTTTCCAGATTATTGCCACATAGTTGCTCAAAGTAGCCGCTAATGACCTTTTGACTTTCTGTGGTATCAGTTTTAGTGTCTCCTTTTCATTCCTCATTTTATTTATTTGAGTTTCTCTCTTTTTTTTCTTAGTCTGGCTTAACAGTTTGTCAATTTTGTTTAACTTCTCAAAAAAAACACAACTTTTTGTTTCATTGATATTTTGTATTTTTTTATTTCAATTTCGTCACTGATTTAAATTATTTTCTTTTCTCCTAATTGTGGCTTTGGTTTGTTCTTGCTTTTCTAGTTCCTTAAGTGGCATTGCTAGGTTGTTTATTTGAAGTTTCTCTTCTTTTGTGATGTAGGCAGTTATAGCTATAAACTTCCCTCTTAGTATTGCTTCTGTGTATTCCCATAGGTTTTGGTGTGTGGTGTTGAAATTATTATTATTTTTTCAAATAAATATTAAATTTCCTTCTTCATGTCTTATTAACCTACTGGTCATTCCATAGCATATTGTTTAATTTCCATGTAATTACATGTTTTCCAAAATTCCTCCCATTATTGATTTCTAGTTTTATTCCATTGTGGCCAGAGAAGATGCTTAATACTATCTCATATTTTAAATTTTTTAAATTTTTTAAATTTTTAATTATTTATTAATTTTTTATTGCATTTTAGGTTTTGGGGTACATGTGAAGAACATGCAAGATTGTTGCATAGGTACACACATGGCAGTGTGATTTGCTGCCTTCCTCCCCTTCACCTATATCTGGCATTTCTCCCCATGCTATCTCTCCCCAACTTCCTAACTACCCACCCCCCACTGTCCCTCCTCTATTTCCCCCCCAACTGGCCCCAGTGTGTAGTGCACTCCTCCCTCTCTCCATGTGTTCTCATTGATCAACACCCGCCTATGAATGAGAACATGTGGTGTTTGGTTTTCTGCTCTTGTGCCAGTTTACTGAGAATGATGGTTTCCAGGTTCATCCATGTCCCTACAAAGGACACAAACTCATCGTTTTTGGTGGCTGCATAATATTCCATGGTGTATATGTGCCACATTTTCCCTGTCCAGTCTATCATCGATGGGCATTTGGGTTGAGTTCCACATCTTGGCTATTGTAAACAGTGCTGCAATGAACATTTGTGTGCATGTGTCCTTATGGTAGAACAATTTATAATCCTCTGGATATATACCCAGTAATGGGATTGCTGGGTCAAATGGGATTTCTATTTCTAGGTCCTTAAGGAATCACCACACTGTCTTTCACAATGGTTGAACTAAGTTACACTCCCACCAATGGTGTAAAAGTGTTCCTATTTCTCCACGTCTTCTCCAGCATCTGTTGTCTCCAGATTTTTTAATGATCGCCATTCTAACTGGCGTGAGATGGTATCTCAATGTGGTTTTGATTTGCATTTCTCTAATGACCAGTGATGATAAGCATTTTCTCATATGTTTGTTGGCCACATGTATGTCTTCTTTTATAAAGTGTTTGTTCATATCCTTCACCCACTTTTGAATGGGCTTGTTTGCTTTTTTCTTGTAAATCTGTTTTAGTTCTTTATAAATTCTGGATATCAGCCCTTTGTCAGATGGGTAGACTGCAAAAATTTGTTCCCATTTTGTTGGTTGCCGATTCACTCTAATGACTGCTTCTTTTGCTGTGCAGAAGCTGTGGAGTTTGATTAGGTCCCATTTGTCTATTTGGCTTTTGTTGCCAATGCCCTTGGTGTTTTGGTCATGAAGTCCTTGCCTATGCCTATGTCCTGAATGGTTTTGCCTAGATTTTCTCCTACGGTTTTTATGGTGTTGGGTCTTATGTATAAGTCTTTAATCAATTTGGAGTTAATTTTAGTGTAAGGTGTCAGGAAGGAATCCAGTTTCTGCTTTCTGCACATGGCTAGCCAGTTTTCCCAACACCATTTATTAAACAGGGAATCCTTTCCCCATTGCTTGTTTTTGTCAGGTTTGTCAAAGATCAGATGGTTGTAGATGTGTTGTGTTTCCTCCGAGGCCTCTGTTCTGTTCCATTGGTGTGTATCTCTGTTTTGGTACCAGTACCATGCTGTTTTTATTACTGTAGCCTTGTAGTATAGTTTGAAGTCCAGCAGTGGGATGCCTCCCGCTTTGTTCTTTTTGCTTAGAATTGACTTGGCTATGCGGGCTCTCTTTTGGTTCCATATGAAGTTTAAGGTGTTTTTTTCCAGTTCTGTGAAGAAGGTCATTGGTAGCTTGATGGGGATAGCATTGAATCTGTAAATTACTTTGGGCAGTATGGCCATTTTCACGATGTTGATTCTTCCTAACCATGAACATGGAATGTTTCTCCATCTGTTTGTATCCTCTCTTATTTCGTTGAGCAGTGGCTTGTAGTTCTCCTTGAAGAGGTCCTTTACATTCCTTGTTAGTTGTATTCCTAGGTATTTTATTCTCTTTGTAGCAATTGTGAATGGCAGTTTGTTCTTCATTTGGCTCTCTTTAAGTCTGTTATTGATGTATAGGAGTGCATTTTTTTAAGTGTTTTAAGACTTGTTTTTGGACCTAACATATGACTTACCCTTAAGAATGATCCATGTACTGAGAAGAAGGAGGTTTGTTCTGCAGCCATTGGATAAATATTCTGTAAATACCTATGAAGACCATTTTGTCTGTAGTGCAGTTTAAATCTGATGTTTCTTCTTGATTATCTCTCTGAAAGATCTGTCCAATGCTGAAATTGGGGTGCTGAGGTCTCCAGCTATTATTGTATTAAAGTCTCTCTTTTTAGCTTGAATAATATTTGCTTTATATATCTGGGTGCTCCAGTGTTGCATGCATGTATGTTTAAAATTGTTGTATTCTCTTGCTGAATTAACCTCTTTATGATTATATAGTGACTTTCTTTGTCTCTTCTTACAGTTTATGTTGTCTTGAATTGTATTTTGTCTAAATATAGTTACTCCTACTCTTTTTTTGGTTTCCATTGGCAAGAAATACCTTTTTCTATGCTCTTATTTTCAGGCTATGTATCTTTAAAGGTGAAGTGATTTTCATGGAGACAACATGGCACTGGATCTTGTTTTCTTTTAATACATTCAGCCACACTGTGACTTTTGATTGAGAGGTTAGTCCATTTACATTCAGTGTTGTTATTGATAAGGAAGGACTTACCCCTTCCATTTTGTTATTTTTATTCTAGTTGTTTTGCAGTCTTCTTTTCCTTCTTTCTTTCCTTCCTGTCTTTCTTTTAGTGAAGGTGATTTTCTCTGTCAATATGATTTAATTTATTGCTTTTTATTTCTTGTATATCTGTTGTATTTTTTTTTGGTTTGAAGTTACCATGGGGCTTACAAATACTATCTTGTAACCCAGTATTTTAAGTTGATAACAACTTAACACTGTTTACACAAATAAGCAATCAAACAAATAAAAAGAAACCTAAAATAACTCTATAGCTTAACTTCATCCCACCTGTTTTTTTAACCTTTTGTTTTTACCTACATATTATTGTACTGCCTGTCTTGAAAAGTTATGTTATTATTTTTACTGGCTCATTGTTTAGTCTTTCTTTCACACCACAGTTACAATGTTATAAAATTCTATTTTTTGTGTGGTCTGGGAAAGTCTTTATTTCTCCTCTATGTTTGAAGTATAATTTAACCGCTATACTATTCTAAGATAAAAGCTTTTTCCCTCAGTACTTAAAGTATGTCATGCCACTCTTTCCTGTCCTGTAAACTTTCCATGGAAAAGTCTGCTGCCTGACATAATGTAGCTCCATTGCGTTATTTGTTTCTATTCTCTTGCTGCTTTTAGGATCTTTTCTTTATTCTTAATCTTTGAGCTTTTGATTATTAAATACCTTGAGGTAGCCTTATTTGGTTTAAATCTTCTTGGTGTTCTGTAACCTTCTTTTACTCAGATAATGATACTTTTCTCTAGTTTTGGGGAGTTCTCTGTTGTTATCCTTTTGAGTATACTTTCTAACTCTCTTTCTCTATCTCCTCTTTAAGGTTAGTAACTTTTAGATTTGCCCTTTTGAGATATTGTTTAGATTCTGTAGGCACACATCATTGTTTTTTATTCTTTTTTCTTTTGTCTAGTCTGACTGTGTGTATTTTCAAATCGCATTTGAGCTCACCAATTGTTTCTTCTGCTCGACCAATTCTGCTACTGAAAGACTCTGATGCATTTTTCGGTATGTCAATTGCATTTTTCAGCTCCAGAATTTCTGTTTAATTCTTTGTAGTTATGTCAATTTCTGTGTTAAACTTATCTCATAGAATTCTGCATCCCTTCCCTGTGTTACGTTGAATTTCTCCGAGTTTTTCCACTGCAGCTATTTTGAGTTTTCTGTTTGAAAGGTCACATATTTCTGTTTCTCCAGGATTGGTTTATGGTGCCTTATTAAGTTTTTTGGTGAGGTCATATTTTCCTGGATGGTCTTAATATTCATAGATGTTCCTCTGTGTCTAGACATTTAAGATTTCAGTAGTTACTGGTCTTTGCAGTCTGGGTTTGTTTATACCCATCCTACGTGGAAAGATTTTTCAAGTATTTCAAAGAACTTAGGTCTTGTGACATAAACTGTATCTGATTTAGGGGGCACTCCAAACCCAGTAATGCTGTTATTCTTGAAGACTTGTAGAGATATTGCTTTGATGATTTTGGACAAGATCTGGAAGAAATTATCTGGATTACCAGTCAGAGACTTGTTTTTTTCTACCCTTAGTTTTTCTCAAACAAACAGTATCTCTGTTTCTGTTCTGAGTCGCCTGGAGCTAGGGGTGGAGTGACACAGGTACTTCTATGGCCAGAACCACAGGGATTGTGCTGGGTCAGACCTGAAGCTAAAATAGCGCTGAGTCTCCCCCAAAGCCTTCTCTAACCACTCCCTGGCTACCACCTATGTTCTAGGGCTCTGGGCCCTGGGGCTCTACAATCATCAGGTGACAAAGCCCCAGGCCTGTTTCCTTCTCTTTGGGGCCACCAGTTCCCCAGGTCTTGAGTGGGTGTAGAGGTGCCATCTGGGAGTCAAGGACTAGAGTCAAAACCTTAGAAGTCTACCTGGTGTTCTATCTTACTGCAACTGAGCTTACACTCAGATCACAAGATACAATTCTCCCCAATCTTTCTTCCTCTTTCCAAAAGCAGAGGGGTATTACTCCATTGCTATCACCACTGCAGGCCACAAGGAGTATAGCCAACCTACAACTAATGCTCCCTTAAGGCCCAAGGGCTCCTCAGTCATCTTGTGGTGAATACCACTTGGACTTTGACTCATCCTTCAGGGTAATGGGCTCCCCTAAGGCCCAGAGCAGATCCAGAAATGCCACCCAAAAGCCAAGTCCTGGAACTGGGGACCCCAGTATTCTGCTTGGTGCTCTACTGCCATACCATGGCCAAGCTGGTATCTAAGGTTCAAGACAATGTCCCCTTTACTTTTCCCTCCACGCTTCTCAAGCAGATGGAGTCTTGTATTATAGCTACCCCAGCTTGTAATATGCTGAGTCTCTATTCTCTATTGAAGCCTGCAAGTCTTAAAGTCTTACTCTAGGACCAGGATGTCCTGCCTGGGTATTGCTCTGGTTATTCAGGGCCCAGGGGCTCTTCAGTTAGCAGGTGTTGTTTCCTGTCAGGCCGGGTCTATCTCTTCAAGGCCGTGAGTTCCCTTCTGGGTCAAGGTGTGTCTAGACATTTTTTTCTGGGATCTAAAGCCAGGAAAGAGTGCCTTACAATTCTGACTAGTGCTCTGTCCTGCTGTGGCTGAGCTGGTATCCAAGATGCAAGACAAAGGCCTCCCACTCTTACCCCTCCTCTCCTCAAGCAGAAAGAATGGGTGCCTTTCAGAGCCACGAATTATGCAGCCCGGGGTTAAGGGGCGGGTGATGCCAGCACTCCCTTAGCTCATCTCAGTAGGCTGCATGATCCCCCACTCCACTGGCTCTGGGCCAATTTCAAGCACTAGGTCTTGCACAGGAGTTGCAATCTTCATGGCCTGGACTACCTTTCAAGTTTAAGAACCCAGAGCACTTTAGCCCATAGTAGTTAGGCTTCTGGGAACTGAAGCCCCAATCACTGGGATCAGCTATTTCCCTCTGGCAAGGGCTGGTTTAAAGGCTTCCTCCATGGGTAGGTATCAGCTGTGTTTGGTTTAATTTGCTTTTTGCTGTAACAGGGCAACACTGAGTTTAACGCCTCACAACTAACCGCTGGACTCTCCCTTTCCCCAGCATGCAGAATCATTCTCTGCACCATGCTTCTGCAGGAGGATGGGGGAAGGGTGGTGCCAATTGTTTCAAGACTTTCTTTTTTTACCTTTTCAGTGCCTCTTTCAGTGATTTCAAGTTAGAACCCAGTACTGTGAGTGCTCACCTGACATTTTTATTCTTATGAAGATGCTTTTTTGAGTGTAGATGGTTGTTACATTGGTGTCCTTTTGGGTGAGGGGAAATGAGCAGTGAAGCCTTCTATTCCACCATCTTGCTCTGCTCCTCCTCTTAGGGTATTTTAAATGGCTTGATGTTTCACATTTCTCAATTCAGAATTACGGAATATAAACTTCTGATAATAAAACACTCAGTGATCTATTTCCTTCACTTTCTAAGAGAGAGAGAAATGAAGCATTTTCCTTTGTCTTTCTTTTCATGTGCTGGAAAGTCTTTTCAAATTCAAATTAAGTTTGATTCAAAGAAGAGATATCACAGCTTACTGTGGTGATGATAAGAGTGTCTAATCTCACCCATATGCAGAGTTGTGTGGATTGAAATAAAATTATTAAATTACAATTTAGTGGAATTGGTCTGAAACCCTTAAGAGGTTCTACTGAGCTTATTTTCAGTTGTACAGGTAAAATGGTGGGATTTGGGTGGGTGGTGAATGAGTTTTCCAAATACGTTATTTCCAATAATAGCATAAAGAAATAAATCTCATAGATAGAAGTGTATATTATTCTTTAATGGGAAAGTCACCATTACTTATAAATGCAGAAAGGAAGAATCCCTGGTCATATTCTATGGGCTGGAATTGGCAAGGAGAGGGTTGCTTGTTGGCCAAAAGAACACAGAAGTCCAGAAATTTTTAACTATCAAATCTTGAAACAATTACCACCTGTAGAACCTTATGTCTGTACCTTTCATCCCTATTTCTTGATTTCCCTATCTTTTACATGAAAGCATTGAAATAAATCATTCCAAATGCCTTTCTGCCTTCAAAATATACTGACAATTCTGATTATTGTTTTTACTACCTTTTTCTTACTCTTTCTTTTTCTTCTTTCCTTTGCTATAATATGCCTAGAAGTCAGGAGTTGGAGAATATGGGCATCCCAAGACAAAGTGGAAAAACCATGTATGAGAAACAATGTGATGAGCACTCACTGGTTTCACAATGAGAAGCCAGCTGGCAGCTGCAGATTTACTGTTCACTACTTCACACACCCTCTGCTATCATAGCAGGATTTATCCTTGTTCCTACCCAGCCACATCCTATCTCCTCTGTAGTTAGAATGTAATTCCCTGTCTACTGTCAGATACAATCACATAACCTGTTTTGGTCAGTAGAATGTGACAGGTCAGATGTATGCAAAGACTTTAATGTGGTTTGTTGGTTTAGACCATCCACGTTAATTCAGGATGGAGGCTGCTCCTGCAAGTTTGATCAAGGAGAAAGAAGGTACATGGAATAGAACCGCATCCTGAGGCAGAGCCATGGTCCATGCACAGCCTACACGCAGGGTGATCTTATGTGAAACCCTTATGTGAAATCTTTTATTTATTTATTTTTATTGCATTTTAGGTTTTGGGGGTACATGTGAAGAACATGCAAGATAGTTGCATAGGTACACCCATGGCAGTGTGATTTGCTGCCTTCCTCCCCTTCACCTATATCTGGCATTTTTTTCCTATGCTATCTCTCCCCAACTCCCCACCCACCACTGTCCCTCCCCTATTTCCCCCCAACAGACCCCAGTGTGTAGTGCTCCCCTCCCTGTGTCCATGTGTTCTCATTGTTCAACACCCACCTGTGAGTGAGAACATGTGGTGTTTGATTTTCTGCTCTTGTGTCAGTTTGCTGATCTTAATTGAAATTCAATAAAATTGCAATGACCTATCATAAGCCTGTCTCTCTCCTAGGTATTTCCCATGCATAGATAAGGATGAGGACAGCCCAGAGTCTTCCAGGAAGAAAGAAAAATACGTAAAAATAGGATGTAAGTGGCCCTGACTCACCTCCTTGCTACCCAGAATGTCTCTCTATGCACAATCATGGCGGACAGGGCAAAATTGGATGCAGGAAACCTACAGGACACTGACCTGTTTTATAGTCACTGACTATTCATCAACATATTCAACCCACCTTCTTACTTGAAACATTTCCAAGCATGCATCCTCAGCGTACATATAAGACATTTCCAGCAATGCAGGCTCATTCTGCCTTTCCTTGTTGTCAATTTTTATCCCTATGCAAACCTCTCCCAAAACTCTCCTGTTACCTTGTCAAGGAGGATCTACCACTTACTTGGACAACCAGTAACATCATCAACCAGTTATTTCTTTTTTGATATTATTGATCTCCTCTGTGATGCTTCTGTACTTAAATATCATTATAATGATAACAAAGACCCTTCATCCACAAGGAGTGGGACATATGCATTTTAATTTCAACTCTGTGCTCTGCTGTGTTTGGCCAAATATAGCTGTGTATTTGGCTTACCTGCAGGCCTGATGTTAACTCAATTGTAGATATTTTTTAGTCTCTAGTGTTTTTTACCTGCTTCCTTCCTCCCATCCTGATTACTGGTAAAAGTTTTTCTGAATCTCCTCACTTCACATATGTCAGTTTGACTCAAATGAGGAAATGGATGGGAAGTGTAATTCTACTCTAATTTTATTTTCCAAGCCAATAGATTATCCTTTTTAATCAATATTAGCTCCAAACTCTGAACAGCAACATAGCTTTCAAAATATCTTCTCTTTTAAAGAGGAAAGCCCAGTATTTAGTATGAAATTGTTTTCTGGCTCTTATCTTAGGGACAGAAGAAGACAACAGAGGAACTACATTTGACTTTATCCAATAAGGTAGGTCATGACCTAGCAAAGGCCCTGTGAAAATGAAGTACAATGCAGGCTAGGGGCAAAGATATGGAACAGTGTCAGGAGAACAATAAGTTTATGGTGGGGCAAAGAGTGATAACTGATGATTATCAATGTCTCCTAGTAATGAGGTCAGAATGAACCTAGAATGAACAGGCACAGACATTAGATTTTTCACAGAACAATTTTTTTATTTAATTGAATCCCATTGGAGAATTGTTCACTTTTTACTGTGTCAGGATACAGAGACAGTTCCAGAGATATGAGGATACAGATGTAGTAGTTTTTTTTTTCTTTTGCTGCAGAAGAGTAAAAGTTTTTCATAAAAATTCTGTAGACTAGTGTTTGGGAAATTCTTGAGCAGAATACTCAGAATGGGAGATAAAAAGGTAAGGATCCAAATGTAAATCACTAGGCAAAGGTCTAAATAAAACTTCTGGTTTGTTAATAAAAGAACTCAACATATTGAGCAGAAATTATTTCTAAATTGGGTCCTGCCTATATAAATTTCTCTTAAAAGAAACACTGAAATCAATTATTTCTAAGGCCTTTAGGTAGGTCTGCTGAATGTGTAAATTAAGCCCAATTTAGTCAAACCAGAAGAGCCATAAAAATATTCCACTTTTACTAGATAAATGCAGATCATGTCCCTCAAATCAAAGCTGCACCCTTGCGTAACCTTGGCAGACAAGAGTTGCTCTTAAATTAACAAAAGATATTTGATAATTGTAGGGTCATTCATTAGTAAGACCACAGTTTTTTAAATTGTACTTTAGGTTCTGGGGTACATGTGCAGATTATGTAGGATCGTTGCGTAGGTACATACATTGCAAGGTGAAGACTGCATTTCTTGATAGTGGTCCTTCTAGTCAAAGAATTTGGATATATGTGTCTACTATGTATGATGTCAGCCTTTGTTATATGACAATATGCTCCTTTTCTAGATATCTTTTGTTTCCTTCAATAGATCTTAGAATTTTTGCAGGAGAGATTAGTGGCTTAGTAAATAAATAGGTAAAACAAGAAATATGACCATTAGAATCCACATAATGAATGAGTCCAATGTACCATTATATGTGGGAATTCAAAGCATGGCTATGTTAGTTATTCATCCATTCATTAAACAGTCAACAAAATGTAATGTGAACCTGCCATGTGTGTAGTCACTGTCTTAGGTGCAAGGAATGTTACAGTGAACAAGATATAAAAAAACTCAATCCTTCATGTTACTTGTCTAAGCCATGATGTCCTCAAAGGATCAATATTTAGGGTACTCCTACTTTGCTTTGCCGTCCTAAAAAAGCATACATATATACACTACATCAATACTTTTGCCTTTATTAAAGAATCACAATGTGTCAAACCCAGTGTTAACTGCTAGAGATAGAAGGAGGAACATGTTATGCTCTGATTCTCAATGTGGCTCATAATCAATTAAACTTAATAAAATAATCACCGTCCAATGCAATGAGCACAATAATCAATTCCAGAGGCACCATAAGCAGAGAAGAAAGGAAGAATATGTTAAAGGCAATGGTCTGTGTCCATGAAGGCATCTCAGATATTTTCTTAAATTTTAAGAACCGTTCTTTTAAAAAATATTTTAAATATGTAAAATATTTTATTAGTTATAAAGTCAAGGTAAATAAAGTCAATTCACAGAGATATAAATTTCACTTCTCTCCTGTCACACACCCACCAGTAGAACTTGTGAAAGTTATCAGAATCAAAATGGAGCCAGTTGTGCTAAAGACCATGCCAGGCGGAGTTGAGTACAGCCTTAAGGAAGGGTTCTTATGCGCAAATGCCTGATAGCAACAACTGTCACAAAAGACTCTGCAAAAACCACAACCTTGCAAAAGGCCCACTACAACCTTACTACACACAAAAAACTTCTGTGAGGACATCTGCACAGCAACTTCGGGTCTAACCTCGGACTGGCGCCACCCTTGTTATTGATCCTTATAGCTAACGATAATGATCACAAAACAATTATATAATCTTCTTTATTTTTCCTTTAAAAATATTTGTCTTCCTTTACCTCCCCGAGTATGCACGTAGTTTACTATGGTATATATATTGCCATATCGCCATTACAATGCCCATTTTTGAATAAATATTATTTTTTTTAGAGAGCCTCTCTCTGTTTTTTAATGTGACACACTCAACTCTTAAGCTAAATCTTAAGGAAGCATTCTACAGCTTCTTCAAACAGTCATTGGTCTGTCAAAAAGTCAGACTTCCAGGTCCAATACAGACATGCTGAAGGGGTGTTAGATTCCACTAGAGTTAAGAATAAGACACTTGTTTAAAATGCAAATTTCAGGACCTTGTACTCAAACACCTTTTGTCCTCAGATTTCAGTGCAACAGTTTGGACAGAGAAGTAATGTAGCAGTGATTGGGCAGAGTGGTTTAAAAAGAAGCATTCCCTGGGCTCACTGCAGAGGGAATTGAACAAGAAGACAGGCTTAGGAAGATATTAAAGGACATTTAAGCAGGAGAATGAGATTTGTATTTAAGCATTTTAGAAAGGCAAATCTGGACTCTTTATGGAGCACACATGAAATGATCTTTAAGCTTGAAAAAAAGGATACCAGAAAAGGAGCAGGCCCTGTGGTCCCGGGAAAAGAGGTAAAGGTCTGAGCCAGGGCGAAGGAAAAAAAAGCATTTCCCAGCTCAGCATCGCATCCTCTTATCAGACACAAAAGTTTTCTTCAACCTAAAATTATCATTGACAAATCCAGCAATCACTTACAATTTTGATACTCAGGCTACTCTTGCAAAATTATCTCTTCATGTGTTTTTTAAAAGCTTAATTTGTTGTTTTTAACGGCATGTTCGATAGCTGGAAAATGAATTATTCCCTTTTCTTGGAAATAAGCAAATAGCACATATTTCCTTTCACCTGATATTTCTTCTACCTGGTCTATAAATATGCTGTGTTTGTAATTAGGTATCTAGAGTGTGTATTTGGTAATTATTATATACAAATATATATTCTAATAATTTTAGTTTTCAAAATATGGTATTTGTGTATTTCAGGTTGTTTGGGCATAGGCACACATCCAATTCTAATTTCTATAAGCCAATTGATACATTATTTTTCACATCTATAAAATCAAGATAATATATGAATATGTAAGTTTAGCGAAATACATAAATATGAGCAAATATTGACCAAGGCAGTCTTAGTGTTCCCCTCGGTGTAAAGAATCTTTAGACAGATTTCTTTCTGACTATTGGCCCCGACCTCCTTTATCTTAGAGCATTTACTTAACAAAAAACTTGCAGTTGTAAATTTTTCTCTTTACTTCTTTGGGATATAAATCTTCTACAACTAAAGGATGTCTGTTGTAAGGACCTGGGAGCCATCCTATGAAATGTAATCATCAAAAAAGACAAGGATCCCTATCACCTAGTCTCTAGTGCTGGAGAGGAGCCTAACTTCAAGAAGAGGCAATTAGCAAACACAGATGGCTAATTGCATTGACAACCTTTCTCTCTAATGCTTTCCATCATTTCCCCGGAAACTCACCCAGTGCTTAAAAACTCTACCATCTTTTGTTTCCATGTAGTTGAGTTCAATCTTTCTCCTCTTACAATAGTATTGAATACATTTTCCTTGCCTCTTTAGGTAGTTCAGGGCAATTTTTCTTTTATAGTTCATTTGTAAACATGTAACAAGACACCCTTATTGTATACATATACTCTAGCTATACATACACACACATATAAAAACACTTTTTTATTTCATCTATTTTAGGAAGGAAACGTGATGTTTAATACTATTGTTTATGTCATTGTAAATCACAATCCACCTATCATTATTCAACAAACATTTATAAGAAATAAAGTCAGGGGAAACTCACTATATTACGCATAAATAAAAGGCAACAATAAGAAACTTTGTTCTGTTTACGATAGCCTCGTCCTTCACCCCACTGTACAATCTGAGCTGCGGAAAACAGAATTCTTGCATTATTGTCCTTCTGCTGGTCTTGCTCTGAATGGAGAGGTAAAAGAGAAGACCAATTTCTTTAAACATTTTTGTCTTCTCTTTAAATACAGACATCTGGAACTATTTCTTAATTACCTGTCATTTCATTTCTATGACTGGTGGTCTGCAAATATCATCTTTAACAGTAAGCTAACAACAACAAAACAACTCTATAAGAAAGTTTTACTTGCTTTTTTTGGTCGTTGCCTTTATGGAATTTTTTTCCCTGGAAAAAATGTTGAAATGTATGTTTTTCTTCTAAGCAATTTAGAGCCTGTTCAAAACCGAGTATAAAATTGTGCACAGGCACTGACATCCTCACCTTGAAGATGTTGACCCTAATGTAATCCAACCCCTGATAAAAGGGAGAATTTTTATTTTGCTTTCTAATTCTTCTTCATTTAAAAACAAGTCCAAGGTAGGTAGTTAAGCTGTAATGGCTTCTAATGACTGTGACATATAAGAACAATGACCCTCCAAAACGCAACTATTTGGTTTAACCTTTTGGAAGCTTACAGCCTCAATTACTTCAAGGAGAGACAGAACTTCAGAGTACAAACATGTCTGTGCCTTCAGTGATAAATGGCACAGGATAATCTATCCAATGACTCTCCGAAAGATGAATATTTACTCAGGTGTGGAATGAATATCATATCAATAAACAATGAAAACGAGAATTGTTCATTAATTAACAACAGTGAGTCTGAGTTAATTACTTAATTTTATGAAAGAATTTCAAGAATTAAAATCTCAAGGGAATTCACTTAAATGGGTAGTTAGATTGGTCTATCAAAAAAGTGTCACAGATATTTACTTAAGGAAATAATTTTGTTTTCTCTATATGTACTTCAGTAAAAGAGGAATTTCTCCTTCCAGATGAATGTCTAGTGAATTTGATCTGATGTGCATTAAGATTAAAAAATACATTATTTGTGTAATATAGATAGCATTTAATTTGTATTTCATATATATGTGCCTAAATTTTATTGCTGTATATAGGAAAACTTACATTTAAACATTTCTAGAATGTGTGTGTGTATTATTTTTCTTAGAAACATATGACTCTAGAATGTGATAATTTAAATATTTTGTTCATTGAATATCTTTACCTTTTTAAATTTTTTCTGGGATATCCATTATTTAAAAAGCATAAGATTATATTATTCTTAATATTCAGAGCAGATAGGCTTAAAAAAGCATATGAATGTCTAACATTATTATTAATACCTAAAAGTTTCTGTACTGGCCACTTATACAGTCTGTGTCTTCAACTGATGCCAAAGATTATTTGATTTAATTTAATTTTGACATTTTATGCTATTAGTACATATTGTCTCTACACGATGAGGAGTGCTATGCTTGACACAATACAGAAAAAAAGTCCTTAAGCTGCTCAAGATGTTTACTTTTACTCTTAGCCTCTGCCTGCTAAGTGATTATGGCTGTCACTGATTTCATTAGAAAAAAACATTGATCATACTAAACAAATTATGGCATTGCCTCCTATTTCCCAACATAGGATTGATATTATAATATTTATATGTGCATTTTCTTTTCAACTCTCATTATCATAACCCATTACCTTGCTAGACTTAGAAGACATCTCTATTTATAGGTCTGCATTCGATCAAGTTTTGCTTCTTTATGCCATCATAATGCTGTTTCTTGGCTGCTTTGTGAAAATCATTCATCAGAGAGTGATTGTTTTATATAAGCAGAGAGGTATGTGTGGGATGAAAAGAGGTACCACCGGGAGTAGTCTCTGTATAATTGCTTAAAATATGCTACCTGAATTCCATTTGTCTTCCCAGGAGTTAGGTGATAAGAGAGATGCCTGTTTATGCATCACTCACCCAGATCATATTGTAGGAACTAAGAATTATATTTGCAAGTACAATTTCAAAGTGCCTGGCAAGACTCACCACAGTCTTAGAATGAAAAGGATGTTTCCAGGATGCATGGATAATGTGTGATATACACATTTTTATACAGTTTTGTCGAGTGTTTTGTAATACCTTTGATGTAGAAAATTGCTCCTCCTCTCCTTTGCCTCCTTTCTGTCTGTCTTTGTCAGAGCCTTGCTGGATTCTTTGAGAAGTCCATATAAGTTGCAGCTGGCAGAAATAGCAAACTTCCTTGTGGGCCTTTGAGAGAAAAGTACTGCAAATAGAGGATGTAAAATAGTACCCAGAATGCCGCCTAGATCGAATTGACATTGGCATCTCAATGCCACAATATTTTTACCATTTTATCGAAATCATATTACCCTTTTGCAAATTATAATGTAAAAAATAGAACTGTGTAATAGATATGATGCTTTAGGTTTTATTTTCTAGATAGAGTGGTCATCAAAATTAATCATGCAAGGTGATGTGAAAGGCAAAAATAACCTGATAAATCTAGCATCATTGTTGGATATCCAGCTATACATACGGTCGATTTCCAGGAGATTTTTAAAACATAAAGTATGTGATTTAGAAACCTAGCAATGCAGAACAACATAAACAAAAGCTATTTTAAGTGCATTATCAGAGACAAGTGAAGCAAGAAGGTGTGGACAAGGAATCCTACTTAAAGAAACATAAGATTTTAGATGTAATCAATAATGTTATCACACCATTTAATTAAAATCACAGAATTTAAATGGTTGAGTTGGTATAATTATGTAAATAACAAAAAAGGAGGGGCAAATAAGTTGATCTTGCCAGAAACATGTAAGTTAGCCCTTTTATGTTTCCAAATAGAGAAAAACCAGTAACTGAGACTGTAAGAAGAAGCATTAGAGACATTTAATGAACAGAAATATAAAATAAATAAAATCAAAGATGTTTGCCACTGTATATACAGACTTCCTGCAGCTAGTTAAGAAGTCGTTTTGAAATGTATTCAAAATAAGCATGTACTAGTATTCCTACAGTGTTGTTTTTTTCTATTTTAAGTGTCTTTTGAAATATGCAGTATTGAAAAATGTAAAATTTATATTTTAGTATGTTCACATACCAGGAATTGAGTACCAGAAAGTTTACATGACTTGCCTTAACCTTGCTTATACATCAGCTACCTGCATCATCTGGTAAGAACTAGGGCTCATATTTGTAGACATACAATCTCCATGTCAAGAAATAGAAGAAACAGAAGTTAAATATCCAGGTAAACACCTTGGAAAAGGGAATAACATATTTCCTGTTTGTTTAGCTAGAGACAATTGTTTCCACTGAAATTCTGAAATTAAAAAATGAACTTCTAAATATTTTTAGAATGCTAGATTTTGACTGGTATTAAAAATACTAAGTTTCCTTTCCCAAGTCTGTACATAAATTGAGTACCAGATGCAAATCACAAAGATCACTGATAGTAATTTACCTGAATTTCCCCAAACAGATACTATAAAAAGCATCTGAAAAGAGGTAGGAGATCATAGGCATATTTTGCAAGATTGACCTCTTTTCTCCTTTCTCTCTCCTTCTCTCCTTTGCTCCTCCTTCCCCTAACTTTCTTCCTCCAAGTGTGGGTGCTCTGCTTAATTGCTAGGTAATGGTGGCAAATTAACCTTTACACGTCAGTTTTTGTGTGAAAAACATGAAAATTCTATGTATTAGTAGTGCCATTTTGGACATTAAATATGTTAAAACACTGTGTCAAAGGTTGTTCATTCAGGCCCCACTGCCCAGGGTCCTCAGCTAGTTTGCTTGGTTCTCCTGTCTCTGTGCTGCTGGCTCATTAAAAGTCCCTTCCACCTGCTCACTCCTGGGGCTTGCTCTTGGAGTAGTTGAATCCTCCTCCTAATAAAAGGTCCAGAAGTTCCCTTCAGGTCATACAAAACCATGTCCTTTGTATCAAGCCAAAAACAGCTCTGAAGAGCTCCTGGTAAGGTCTGGTTAAAAGCAGAACTGTGGCCAGGCATGGTGGCTCACACCTGTAATCCCAGCACTTTGGGAGGTGGAGGCAGGCAGATCACGGGGTCAGGAGTCCTTTCTTAAGCTTGCTTTGCTCACTCATTTGTGAGTCTTTCCTGAGAGCCTTTCTTTTATAAGGCGCATCATCAAAGCCCTGCTCCTAAGGAATCTGACCCAGGATACCGTGTACAACAGCATAAACATTCCCCAGGACATTGTAAGTGCCTGAAAAATGTTTATTATTATTATTACGATGACAGGTTGAGTATCATTTATCCAACATGCTTGAAACCAGAAGTGATTTGGATTTTGGACTCTCTGATTTTTGTAATATTTGCATAACCATAATAAGATATCTTTGGGCTGGGACCCAAGTTTAAACATAAAATGCATTTATGTTTCATGTACCTTGTTCGCACATACACTGAAGTAATTATATATAATTTTAATAATTTTGTGCATGAAATAAAGTTTTGACTGCATTTTTTAATGCAATCTGTCACATAATGTCATGTGTGGAAATTTCAACTTGTGATGTCATGTAGGTGGTCAAAAAGTTTCTGATTGTGAAGCATTTCAGATTTCCAGTTTTTGGATTAGGGATGCTCAACCTGTAATTCCTTCATCAAGTGAAACCACTTGATGAACGCTACTATTTAATAAGCACTGTGCATGGTGGTATGAATCTCTTCCCTAGTGAAAAGTGACAAAGTCAAAGGCATTGATGGGAAACTCACAGTGGCTGCACTGCAGGCAGGAGTTAGAGAGTAAATGAGGAATATCAGAAATTAGCAGCCTAGAGAAATACATTGGTCCATGCTTTTTGGGAAGATTTTGGTTAACTGAATTTCATTTTATTTTTATAAAACCTCTGGTTACACATGAGATTATCTTTGATAAGCCAGTTTCATAGTCAAAATACATGTACTTCTGATTTTCATATTTTATTTGCCAGTCAAAAACTTGATATTTGTACTTACTTCATGGATGCCTTATTTAACTGGCATTTGCAAATCAGCTTCTTAGCACAAATTGTGGCCTTGCTAAATGTCTTATCCAATTAACCAGTTGACAGGATTTGCTTTTGGCACTAATTTTTTTTTCTGGTTATGGCTTTGTTAATGCATCATGTTTTCCAAAATGTATCAAGATAAACTGTATGAGAGGTTTACCTTCCCAGTTCAATGCTTGCCAACAGCTGTCTTCCCAAAGAAATACTCAGGACAAGGACATAAGAATCACAGTTTCTGGAAAGTAGATCTATTTGCTTTATCGAGATTTCAAAGACGTAAATGAAGTCTATTCAAGCGCAATGCACTGGGATTCATTTTAGTAGATATGTTTGCGTAATATATATATAGTAATCCCTTAGGCAGAGGGCAAGGTAAAAATGCTTACTGAGCTGAGCTTTGGGAAAGTGCACAAGGATTTATTTAAGGGTCAATGAATATTATAAGAAATGTTGTTTGTAACTAAATGTGCTTATGATAATGCAATTAAAAATTTATACCTAAGCCAGGCACAGTGGCTCAAGCCTGTAATCCCAGCACTTTGGGAGGCCGAGGCGGGTGGATCACGAGGTCAAGAGATCGAGACCATACTGGTCAACATGGTGAAACCCTGTCTCTACTAAAAATACAAAAAATTAGCTGGGCATGGTGACGCATGCCTGTAATCCCAGCTATTCAGGAGGCTGAGGCAGAATTGCCTGAACCCAGGAGGCAGAGGTTGCGCTGAGCCAAGATCGCACCATTGCACTTCAGCCTGAGTAATAAGAGTGATACAAAACAGACAAACAAACAAAAAAAATTTATACCCGAAACTCAGATTTCAAAAAAATAAAAAATCTGTAACATCTAATTTTGATCTTGACCTTGTCATCTACTGGTAAATATGAAGGGGGCTGAGCACAGTTGACGGCAACTGTACTTTCTTCAGCAAAGGTTGATCCCCTCTTTCCATGGGCATCCTTCCTTGGAAGCTCTCTCTCAGCCCTACTGGACCCCTATTTTCCTTGTTGCTCTATCATTGCTTAATAATTCTTTATATTCAAATTCCCTGTTCTATGTGATCCCTGTATCTAGATTGGATACAGGCTTATCTAATCTTTTCCTAACTTTTTACTTTAACCCACTTTAGTCTTTGTATTTAAAGTACTGTGTTACTTGTATGTGGCATATCATTAGGTCTCACTTCTCTCTCTCTCTCTCTCTCTCTCTCTCTCTCTATATATATATATATATATATATATATATATATATATATATATATATAATCCCCCCTCTAAGAGGAAAGGAGGGAGGGAGGGAGGGGGGGGAGAGAGAGAGAGAGAGAGAGAGAGAGAGAGAGAGAGAGGAGGGGGAGGTCCTTTACATCCTTTGTTAGTTGTATTCCTAGGTATTTTATTCTCTTTGTAGCAATTGTGAATGGCAGTTTGTTCTTGATTTGACTCTCTTTAAGTCTGTTATTGGTGTATAGAAATGTTTGTGATTTCTTCATATTGATTTTGTATCCTGAGATTTTGCTGAAGTTGCTTATCAATTTAAGGAGATTTTGAGCTGAGACGACGGGGTCTTCTAAATATACAATCATGTCGTCTGCAAATAGAGACAATTTTACTTCCTGCTTTCCTAATTAAATACCCTTTATTTCTTTTTCTTGCCTGATTGCTCTGGCTAGAACTTCCAATACTATATTGAATAGGAGTGGTGAGAGAGGGCATCCTTGTCTAGTTCTAGGTTTCAAAGGGAATGCTTCCAGTTTTTGCCCATTCAGTATGAATGGGTTTGTATAAATAGCTTTTATTATTTTGAGATACATTCCATTGATACTTGGTTTATTCAGAGTTTTTAGCATAAAGAGCTGTTGAATTT
Source organism: Saimiri boliviensis (assembly GCF_048565385.1). Taxonomy (NCBI): domain Eukaryota; kingdom Metazoa; phylum Chordata; class Mammalia; order Primates; family Cebidae; genus Saimiri; species Saimiri boliviensis. Next base: position 9,428,128 of record NC_133464.1, on the reverse strand, counting down.
TGTCAAATGCCTTCTCTACATCTATTGAGATAATCATGAGGTTTTTGTCTTTGGTTCTGTTTATGTGGTGGATTATGTTTATAGGCTTGCGTGTGTTGAACCAGCCTTGCATCCCCGGGATGAAGCCTACCTGATTGTGATGGATAAGCTTTTTGATGTGCTGTTGCAATTGGTTTGCCTGTAGTTTATTGAAGATTTTTGCATCTTTGTTCATCATTGATATTGGCCCAAAGTTTTCTTTTTTTGTTGAGTCTCTGCCAGGTTTTGGTATCAGGATGATGTTGGTCTCATAAAATGATTTGGGAAGGATTTCTTCTTTTTGGATTGTTTGGAATAGTTTGAGAAAGAGTGTTACCAGCTCCTCTTTGTATGTCTGGTAGAATTTGGCTGTGAAGCCATCTGGACCTGGGCTTTTTTTCATGGGTAGGCTATTAATTGATGCCTCAATTTCAACCCTTGTTATTGGTCTATTCAGGGTTTCAACTTCTTCCTGGTTTATGCTTGGGAGGGTACAAGTGTCCAGGAATGTATTCATTTCTTCCAGGTTTACTGGTTTATGTGCATAGAGTTGTTTGTAGTAATCTCTGATGGTAGTTTGTATTTCTGTGGAATTGGTGGTGATATCCCTTTTATCATTTTTTTATTGCATCTATTTGATTATTCTCTCTTCTTTTTTATTAATCTGACTAATGATCTATTTTGTTGATATTTTCAAACAACCAGCTCCTGGATTTATTGATTTTTTTTTAAGGGATTTTTTTTGCATCTCTATCTCCGTCAGTTCTCTCTTTTAGCTATTTTGAAATATGTCATACATAACTATTAACTAGAGCCACCATGCTGTATAACAGAATACCTGAACTTATTGCTCCTGTCTAACTGAAACTTCATACACATTGACCCACATCTCCCTTTCCCAGTTCACCACGAGACCCCAGACTCTGGGAACTACCATGCTACTTTCTACTTCCATGAGTTTGCATTTTGTTACTTCCACATGTAAGTAAGATCATACAGTATTTGTTTCTCTATGCCTGGTTTGTTTGAATAACATAATGTGTTCTTGGTTCACATATGTTGCTGCAAATTACAGAATTTCCTCGGTTTTGTTAAGGCTGAATAATATTTCATCATATATACATACCACATTGTTTTAATCTGTTAATCCAGGGGTCCCCCAGCCCTGGACCACTTCTGATCTGTGGCCTGTTAGGAACTGAGCTGCATAGCAGGAGGTGAGTGGTGGCCCAGGGATCATCACTCCCTGAGCTTTGCCTCCTGTCAGATCAGTGGCAGTGTTAGATTCTCACAGAAGCATTAACCCTATTGTGAAGTGCACAGGAAAGGCATCTAGGTTGCACACATTTCATGAAAATCTCATGCCTGATAACCTGAGATGAAAGTTTTATCCTGAAACCATCCCCTCACCCAACCCGATCCATGGAAATATTGTCTTCCATGAAACCAGTCTTTAGTGCCAAAATGTTGGGACCACAGCATTAATCCATTGATGGACACTTAGGTTGTTTCTGTGTCTTGGCTATGATTAATAATGCTGCAATATACATGGTAGTGCAGGTTTTCTTTTGACGTACTGATTTCAATTCCTTTGGGTAGAAAACCAGAGGTGGGATTGCTGGATCATCTGGTAGTTCCATTTGTAGTTTTTAAAGAAACCTCCATACTGTTTTCTGAAATGGCTCTACAGATTTACAGTACCACCAACAGTATATAACTGTTCCCCTTTCTTCACATCCTCACCAACATTTTTATCTGTTTAATAATAACTGTCTAACAGGTGTGAGGCAGCGTCTCATTGTGATTTTAATTTGCATTTCTCTTATGATTAGAGATGTTGAACATTTTTAAGTTATCTTTTGGCCCTCTATTTGTCTTCTTTAAGAATTGTCTATTTTAAACTTTTGCTTACTTTTTAATTATTATTTATTTTCTTGTCATTGGGTGGTTTGAGTTTTCCATACATGGATTGCAAATATTTTTCCCAATCTGTGCCAGTTTTAATTGATTAGATTTTCTGATTTTAAGTCATGTTTCCTTGCTGCTTTATATACATGTTCATGTTTGCAGTGAGATTTTGTGAATTTTACCATGTTAGTGACTGGATTTTAAAAATTTTTTCAGAATATTATTGAGCATCTTTACAGATTGCAGTTTAGTTATAGAAATAGTTTGATATTTTCAGATTTGCCTGTAATATTTACCTGTAATATCTGGAGTGTTTCTACACTACCAAATTTGTATTGGGTTTTGAATGAACAACTGTAGGAGAGTGATCTTGGTGGGTCATCTTTAGAATTCTGGAGATCACATTCGGCAATCACTATATTTTTTTCTTTGAGATAGAGTCTTGCTCTGTCGCCAGGCTGGAGTGCAGTGGCGCAGTCTTGGCTCACTGCAACCTCCACCCCCTGGGTTCAAGCGATTCTTCTGCCTCAGCCTCCCCAGTAGCTGGGACCACAGGCGCATGCCACTACACCCAGCTAATTTTTATATTTTTAGTAGAGATGGTGTTTCACCATGTTGGCCAGAATGGTCTCAATCTCTTGACCTGATGATCCGCCCACCTCGGCCTCTGAAAGTGCTGGGATTACAGGCGTGAGCCAACACGTCCACGCCCCGCCCCCCCACCCACTTTTTTTTTTTTTATTTCCAATGCCTTGAAAATAATGGTTACTTATGTATTTTGTTTGTTTATTTGTTTGCTGCAGCAGGGTTATAAACATATTTGCCATCACTCCATCTTGGACAGATGATGATCTCAATGGTCAGGCTATTAGGGTTCCTCTGTTATCTACCTTCTAAGATGGTGTCCCTCTATTGCTCTAAGAAGCAGAAAGGGGTTGTTAACATGTTAGGAAACTTTATCCTGTTATTAAAATTGTTCTTATCTCAGACATTAAATATCTGGGTGAGTCTAATTCCTGCTGCACTGATATCTGTACAGGTGCTGCTGGTCCCAATGATTATTTACATTGACACTGTGTTATTTACTGTGCAAATCCATTGCCTTGGCTGTTCAACCCTAATCTCTAATGTAGAATTATGCATACACTTGTGTTTGTTTGTTTTCATTGTGTATTGTTTGTTCTAACCTTGGTTTTCTACCAGAGAACTCAGACTATGAACAGACTCAAACCCTCTTCCCAACCTATTAGGTTCTCTACTTGGAAACAAAAACTTCTGGAAATTCTAAATGCTGCACAGCAGCTGTTGGTAAAGCAATGCCACTTCAGGCAAGTCTGTATTTTGACTTGCCCCTTCCGGTGTTGTGGCATTTTTCCTACCTTGTTGGTGTGTACCATACAATTGTAGAATTTCTCTTGAATATTTACAGCCTGGGGCCAGCTTCCCTCTGCAGAAGACAGACACCCTAAGTTCTTGGGTTGTGATCATGGTCCAACTGTCAGCTGGCTTCTGATTTTGTCTTCCTCCCACCAGTGTTAAAATCTTCTCTTGGCTGGGCACAGTGACTCACATCTGTAAAACCAGCACTTTGGGAGGCTAAGCCAGGCTGATCACAAGGTCAAGAGATATAGACCATCCTGGCCAACATGGTGAAACCCTGTCTCTACTAAAAATACAAAAATTAGCTGGGCATGGTGGTGCATACCTATAGTCCCAGCTACTTGGGAGACTGAGAGGCTAAGGCAGGATAATCGCTTGAACCCAGGAAGCAGAGTTTGCAGTGAACCAAGATAGCACCACTTCCTTCTAGCCTGGCAACAGAGTGAGACTCATAACAACAACAACAACAACAAAAAAAAACAAAAAAAACAAAAAAACAAAACAAAACAACCTTTTATTCCTGTGCTAGATAGAGTTTTCGACTTCTTCCTGAGCAAGAAAATATTTTCCCTAGAATGTCATTATGTCCTAGGTATGATTTAGAATTTCTAGGCTTTCTTTGACTATGCAAAGAGAAATAAAAGGAAATGTACATTGATAAAATTGAAACGTATTTCATAAAATACCCTATAAAAACATTGTTCTATAAAATTGCAATTTTTTCATGTGAGCAAATTAATACCTTTCTATCCTCTCACAGAAAACCTATGGCATTTCTACAAGTAGATCAAGGTTTTAATAAGTAAATTCTTTAGTAAAAGAAGTAAAATAGCAAAGTGACAGAAAGTAAGTAAGAAAAAAAAGCACAGAAAATAAGTTGACCTCATTATTGAATTACTGAATTGGGACAGCAATGCAACACAGAGAAAATAAAGACATTGGGATAGAGGCTTCTGGTAGAGTTTTCAGTGGCAAGTATAATGTTCATAGTGACTGAACTCCAAAGCAGATATCATGCTCACCAAGAAGACAATCAATTATTTTGTTGATGACAAGTAATGTATACTATCATTCCTTCAATGAGAAAATTCCACTAAATATTTCTATACCCTTCAGCACTTGAGATTGTAACCTTGTGCACTATGAGACACAATATAAAACTGGGAAACCCAGTGTTCTTCTATTTACATGCTTTTAGCTACATAGAATTGTAATGAACATGTGAGCAGACAGATTGCCTTTATAAACACTTCACTGGAACTCACATGAACTTTTAGAATTCCATTTGTTTATAATAATCAATATAAACTTTGTTAAGATCAGATAGATTTCTACTTACAGTTGACATATAAGAAGGAAAAAATGAACCATAACAGTGTGTTAACAGGGCAAAAATCCTATCATGCAGCAATAGTAGGGTGCTTTAGTCTAACTGATTGAAGCAAGGTGAGAGAGTTGAAGAATGGTGTCATGACCACATTGATCCATATTGTAGAAAAAAAGAAATTTATTAGTGTTTAGGGAGATTGATGCTAGACCTGGTATCCTTCTCTATTTTCAAATACCAAATCTAGAGAAGGATTTAGAAATAAGCATCTGGAAACCACACCCCCATCTCCTTTATCACTGGTTTATGGTTAATCCATTGGAAGAATAAGAACATTTTTAAAAGCTTGTTGTTTTCCCAACTCTTTCTGCAAAAGCTGTTTCCACAATTCCATTGTCTGTTGGCAAAAGTTTTTAATAACACTTATCTTTTGACCTTTTATCCATTTGCCCTTTGAGTTTATTTGTACCAGCTCTGTGAACCCGTGTGATATAGAGCAATTTACTGGGTATTTGTTCTGTAAATCAAAACCACCTCAAAAGTGGTTTTGCAACTATAAGGGATTCTACTTTTTCTCCATGATGCCTGCAGAAAACAGACAACAGACAACCACAATGGAAATATACAAGTATAAATACAGTCTCAGGTCATTTCCTCCTCATTATTTCCTTTCTTCACTTATGTTAGAACAAAATCTGTAATGTCACACACCTCAAAACACACATATAAGCATCAAATCAGTAAGAGATACATATACAGCATATGCTTATGGTAAGGAGGTAGGAGAAACTTTTTCAATTAATTTACAAACAAATTTGAAGGAGGCTGTGTTAAATGGAATGAGCATAAACTGTTAATATGTTTTCCTTTCTTCCTTTTTACTATTCTTTAAAAGAATAGAAAACACCCAGATGTATACACAGTACTGGCTGATTTCCAAACTCTGTCATCAGATTAGTATTCAACTTAGTGTTCAGGGATTTAGCCATTATAATTAATCATTCCTCTAAGTGCAGAAAGATACTTAATACTCTGTCCTGACTCATTATTCAGATTTTTTGTTCTGTAGTGAAGGGCCTTAGAAAAAGATTAATTAAGTCAAACACTTTGGGGTTATTCTCCCATCACTGAACAGAGGATTTACATATAAAACTGGTATTAATGTTGGGGAATATTCCTCCTATAATGAAACAGGTGACTCTCTAAATGAGTTTGTCCAGAAACAATAAGACACATCAGATTTAACTTAATGAGTGTTTCTAATAGTTTACTTTTATTATTTAACTTTTTTTACATAGTAATAATCAAACAGTTTATATACTTGAGGATATATATAGTATGTTTTAGGAAAAATGAAGACACTTCAGCTTGGAAATACCTAACTCCATAGCCAAATTATGGCATCATACTCGCTCTATCTCCTTCTCTCAGCTAAAATATGATGGGTTAGAATGTGTAATCTCTGTTGCTTATAGTTCAAACATACTGTAATTCAGTATGTAACATATTTAGATCTAAAATGAGCCCAAAACATTGGAAATCCAGAAGGACAGAGTCTAGAATTTGCTATTGGGATGAAATAAAAAGATTATCCATGTTAGTTTTACCAGTGCTAGTTGAAAATATCTGAAATCAGTCCTTTAACATGGAAAGACAAATTCCCTTTCCACATTTCTGTTTCCATTTACAAAATACCCATTATTTGTTGAAATGACCAGAGACCCTTGTATAAAAAAGTGATGAGTCTATGCTATGAAAAATGTCTTGCCCTAAAAAAAAATTGTTTCATACTCATTCTGTATATACTCAGAAATGTTGTGATTGAGGTAGAATAGAGAGGCACAAATAGCTTGTCCAACATTCTAGCACTCTTATATTTTTACACTATCATATTTATTTTTTCAAAATGTAGTTCTTTATCTGGAGTATTAATTCTTTACATACTTCAAGACATTCATCCAGTCACTTGATGAAACACATCCATCTTTAAAATCCCTACTTTAGAGACACCATCATCATCGACTACTTTTTTTCTATGGATTAATTTTTCCTTATGGACCCCATTTATCAAATCACAAAACATACATGGGTGTGAAAATGTTTATTTTCTACAACCATGTTTATATTCTCTGCCAACTGCATACTCTCTTTTTAACTTAAAAAGGGAATTCCAGATATGGTTTATTCTTTGCCTATACATCAAAGAACAAAGGATAAATCAGTAGTATATTAAAATTGTTAACTTTAAAACATCTAAATAAATGGAGTAATATTGCTTGTTCAATTTGTTTTCAATTTAAAATTTGAAATGTTAGGTTCTTCATTGACCCTGGTCTATTCAGAAAAATCAGTTTGCCTAAATTACCAAAGATATCCAAAGATGAATCCAAATTGAATTATTTCCCAAGTGGAAAGATCATGGCTTAGGGAACTTATTAGACAAACTGCAGCAAATTGGTGGCTATTTATCTGATATGTATATTTTTCTGATAAATTAGATTCTAACTTTTTAAATGCAGTGAGCAAATTTTTTATTTTTATTAATAAAGCATAGACAAGGAATGGCAAACTTTGTTTTCTGTGAAGGTGTAAATAATAAATATATTTCCATCTTCATGAGCTGTACTGTCTCTGAGGCAATTACTATACACTGCAATTTTAAAGCAAAATCACCCATAGATGGTATGTAAACAAATGAACATGACTGTTTTCCACTAAAACTTTACCTACAAAGACAGACAGTCAATTTGGCCTGTTAACAATAGTTTCTTAGGTCTCCTGTATGGGCATATAGTAGTGCATGATAAAAATGAACTTAAATGTAAAATCAGTATAAAGCTTTATTTTCTTTTAACACTACCTGTTTTCTCTAATAATTTTTTTACCATTTTATATAACTGATTATGTAAGCTCTTCTATTGACACACAAATCCACATCAAAAAAAGGGAAACATTGTCTTTATCATGTTGAACAGCAAACAAATTTTGTGTTTGCTTTAGGAGAGACACACCCTCTCTCTTCCAAAGTTATTTGTCCAACACTTTTAAAAGATCATCTGGAACAAATGCAGTCAGGTTGATTGCTTGCAAGACATATCGAGTCCCAAGGGATCCATGAAGAATTATCTCTCAATATTAGTCATATAGTTTGCCTGCAGAGGAGAAGCAAAGACAATGTTATATTTTTAAAATTTATTTTTTCAAATGTCTTGTTATATCCAAGCAAGTTAGAAGGAAAGTGCCATGCTCTGAGTTCCAAATTAAGAGTCCTTTATTAATTAGCTGGTGACTGAGAGACGGCTATTACTCAAAATTCCCTCTGCCCTGAGATAGGGGCTTGATTCCCCTTTATACCTTGAGTTAGGTAGGGGAAGGTAACCTAGCTGAAGTGGAATTTTACAGAAGCAGAATGAGCAGGTTAGAGGGATGTGGTCGCAGGCCAGGGTATTTCCAAACAATCACCAAGGGGGGTTCAAAAAGTGATTCACAATAGTAGGTGTGCTTGCCAAGCAGGATGGAGTTATATTGGTTAAATGGTAGGATAAGCACAGAGTCAGTGTGACAAAAGCACAGCGTCAGTGTGGCCCAGTTATGGACCTGAGGGAGACATGGAAGGGAGGGAGATGCAGAAATGGAGTTTGCAGCTAAGGTGGAGTCAGTTAGCCTAGCACGAATTAGGCTATCACGGTCTAACATTTTATTATCTAGGAGAGTTAAATCTATCAAAATTTGTCATATATGTTTTAATTTTTATGTGTCTCACTATACTGAATGGTTTATATTTTGTTAAATATATAAATACTTTTTTAAAGCTTTTTCAGTTCTTATTCTGCTGTTTGGCTTTAAAAAGGTACAGCCCTTCTATAAGAGCAGTTACCTATGCTTTTATCTCGTTGACTTTAACCCATTAATTTACTTTGGATTTGTGGTGGCAGCTTTTAACATCATTATTTTACAACAGTTACCCATTTGGTCAAGTGACATTTGTTTAATAATTTATAATTTCTCTTTGATTTGAAATCATTCCTTTATAATAAATGACAACTTAGCTATACATTTTTCTATTTCTGCATTTTAATCACACTGTTGTGAATTTATAAAATATATTAATACTGACCTACTTTTTTCAATAAATATTTGTTAGATGAGACACTGTACAAATGGGACAAGTGGTCACTAATATAATTTTGGCCTTCAGAAGGACAGTGATGAAATGGAAGGGACAAGGAAGAAATGTATATATGAAATATGGAAGCTACAGGAACTGATAGTAACAGAGGCATCTAATCCAGGACTGGATTGTACATGAATTGTGGCTCAGAGAGGACTTTCCATGGAAGTAGCATGTAACTGGAGGGTAATTAAACAGACACTAAAAATGGAGAGCACGGAGCATAGGTTTTCATTTATCATGCTGGGAAAGTGGGTCGGAAGTGGGAAGTAGGAAGACCTGAGATGTGATAGACAAAGAGGTTCAGATGGGTCACCACAGTCAAGGTCCTAAACAACCACCACCTCTGAAACTTTTCTTGTGTTCATGTGGTTTCCCATTTAACTCAGAGTAAAAGCCCAAATTCTTCCAATGGCTTTCCATTTAACTCAGACTAAAAGCCCAAATCTTGCCGCTTCAGGATATTTTGATTTACTGATTTCCTTTCCAGAAATTATGTTTCCCCTAAATAATGAGATGATTTGCTCCCTCATATCCTTGAATTCTGTAATCAAGCAACATCTGATCAGCCTAGTTTAAAATGCTACCCCCCAAAATAACCTCCTTCCTACTCTCCAGTATTCTCCTTCCCTTGACTTGCTTTATTTCTCTCGAAAGCACTCATTTCCTTATTTTATATGATTTAATTTATTTAGTTCAGTTTATTATCTATGGATAGACTTCAATAAAATGTAACCTTCATGAAGGTAGCAGTTTAACAATTCCTGAATAAGTTGATTAATAAGTGTTCTATTAAAAAGAGTTTCAAATGCCCGTCTCTCCAAGGGGATATTTATTATACACAATATTATATGAAACTGTTTGAGACATTTTTGCAAGAAGTAATTCTGTTTAATTTTATTTAACCATGTAATTTGCCAATGTATTGAATGCCAGAGGTGTCAAAACCCAAGAGATACTCTGGGCAATTGCATTCTAGTCCAACGATTGTAACTGCAACTATAAGTAGATACTTACTCCTCACCGCTGAAGGCACTGATTCTTCAAAACAATGATGCTATCACTACATATGCTTTAAGCATTACGAGGATTGGCACATACTTAAAAACACTTTTGATGCAGTGTATTAGAATGTGTGTGTGGATGCTCCTGGTGTCCTGCCATACCTCTGTGCCCTAACTACTTCAATGAATCTAGCCTCTCTTCCTTCCAGCATTCAATTGTCTCTGACCAAGGGATATCTCCAGCCCACTTCACCTGTCACTGAGGCCAGCTGAAAATACCTTATCCCATGATTGCAAGACAGGGGTGTTATTCAGAGCCTTGTCTTTTCCTCCTGTTCCTACAGTTCTCACAGTTCTCCAGGGAAGGTAATCTACAGTCACCCACCATCATAACTGGCCAGATAACCCTCACTTTCTTGGATTCTTCTCTATCCTGTCTCATTTCCCCATCTCTCTACGAGTGTTACCTTCACTCTTCCCCTAATTACTTACCAGGGTTCCAAACCATGTCTCAGGATTTCCTTGAGAAGGAACTAAAACAAAGATAATCATTAAATATTTTTAAACCAAAGGTTGCTGGAAAACATTTAGTGCTAACATCCCATCCTACAATTGAAGAAGTCTTTAATCTTTCCTCTCACCTGTCTATTCTCTATGATCTTTTAATGGTTCATTCTTCTGGTCCATTTTTCCTTATGTTCTACTTTTGTCTCTCTGCCTTTCTATATAAGAAACATTTGAGAATGCATGTACCATTTCAGTCCTGAAACCTATGCTCATTAGTATTTCCAACCAGCAATCTTTTTTCTCCTCTTCTTAAATGGAGTGTTTTTCTTGAAAAACTGGTTCTTGGTATTTATACAGTTTCCAGTTCTTGGGAGGGGGAAGGTAGATGATAGATGACTACATAGAAAAAAGAAGCATCTCATTTTGTCAACAGTTTACAGATCAGGAAGTGTACAGATAGGTGAATTATTTTTTGATGAGCACACTGCCTATTTGTCATCAGCTGAGTATTAGTTCTTGTTTGCTCATATAGCTCTAAGCCACATTAACTATAATGTATTATTTGTAAGATATTACAGAGTGCAAGGATTACAGGAAGAATTTCAGTTTACATTGTGAGTAAAGAATTACAAAGGTTTTGGTAATATTACATGACAGTATTTCATGCATTTTTATATGACCACTAATCTTCCACACAAGTATGATTTCTCTTGCAGTTGATTTACACATTGTTTTGTTTGGATTCTCTCCTATTTTAAGATTAGACAATGGCATAAAAACATCTGTCACTTATGCAGGTAAATATTATAACCTAATTTCAACTCTACCTTTTAAAATGTATCTTGGAAAAGCAGATAATTATTTTGTACAAATTGCCTATCCATGTGAATGGCTTTGTCTTGCATTTTTAAATTGTTTTCTGTATATTATTATGTTTTTACATCTGAAAAAGCCTTTCTGGGAGAGAAATTGTCTTTCCGGGGCTAGCCAATTCTTAGAGGTAACAAGGTCCAGCCAAGAGCATGTCTTTGATATGGAAACTAACTCATTAGGACCCATACCTTCTCTATCTGACCTGTACACCTCAGGAGGCAATATTCTTCTACCTCAATCATTATAGGAACAGATGCTAGGAACTAACCCTAGCAGGTGTGTCCAATCTTTTGTCTTCCCTGGGGCACATTGGAGGAAGAATTGTCTTGAACCACTTATAAAATATGGTTATACTAACAGTAACCATAGCTGATGAGCTAAAAAAAGAAAGAAAATGCAAAAAAGCCCAAACTCCATGTTTTAAGAAAGTCTATAAATTTTTGTTTGGCTGCAATCAAAGCCTTTCTGGGCTGCATGTGGCTCACAATAGATGGATTGGACAAACTTGGTAAATTTCACGTAAAAACACGTTACTAAGCTATTGTCTGCTTACAGACATTTTTGGTAAGGTATTAAAAAAAAGAATTAAAAGAATTTGAATGTATTGGAAGTCTAATATCCAGCAAGGACCATCTAGTAGCTCTATCTTTAGATTTTGAGAAACCTCCACACTATTCTCCTTAGTGGTTGTACTAATTTACATTCCCACTAACTCTGTAGGAGAGTTCCCTTTTCTCCAATTCCTCACCAGCATTTGTTACTGCTTATCTTTTGGGATAAGGCATTTTAACTGGGGTGAGATGATTATGCAGTCTTGCCATTCAAAAGGTAATTGCCTTGCCCTGACTTCCCTTTCCCACAAAACCCCAGTAAGAGCAGTGGCCAGACCCTTCCCCTGGATCTTGCCTTCTGCTTTCTTAATGCCCTGATGCCTTTACCAGGTAGTCTTCTGTGCCTCTGTCTCCAGGAACAGGGAATGTGTTAAAAATTTGTGCTCCTGAGGGTCTTCTTTGCCTCCTTTGCGGGCACACTTGACTGAATGTATCATAAAACAGAATAGGAAACACTTTCTTATCCCAGAGGAGCTTGCCTCCCACCACAGAAATTGAAAAGGACAACCATGTGAATGAGGGATGCTGGTGCAGGAACATCATCTCCATTGATTATTAAGTAGTAATTTTGATCTCAGTTTCTTTACATGTAGAGTGAGCCCCAAAAGCCTACTCCAGTACATCTTAAATGTTTACATAAAGTAAATAAATTAAATAAAAGTGAATAAAATTAAGGATCACATGCAGTGGCTCGTACCTATAATCCCAGCACTGTGGGAGGCTGAGACCAGAGGGTTGTCTGAGGCTAGGAGTTTGAGACCAGCCTGGGCAAAAAAGCAAGACCCCCATTTCTTGATAAAGTATGTAAGATTAAATAAGAGTACTGGTATAGTGGTTGGCAAATATTAGACTTCGAATACATTTGAATCCCTTTAATTCCCTTTTTTATACCTTATCCAAAATTTTTGTAAGCAGAAAACAACTTAGTAACTATTCTGTTTTACATGATGATAAATACTTAAGATTAGTATTTTTAAAATTTGTATGGGTATATAGCAGGTATATTTATGATGTACATGAGATGTTTTAATATAGGCATGCAATGTATAATAATCACATCATGGAGAATGGAGTATCCATCCCATCAAGCATTTATTCTTTGTGTTTCAGATAATCCAATTAAATTCTTTTAGTTATTTTCAAATGTACAGTTAAATTATTATTGACTGTAGTCACCCTGTTGTGCTATCGAATACTAGTCCTATTGATTCTATCTTTTTATAACCGTCATCCATCCCCACCTTCCCCTCACCCTCCCACTACCCTTCCCAACCTCTGGTAACCATCCTGATATCTATCCCTGTGGGATCGATTGTTTTTATTTTTAGATCCCACAAATAAGTGAGAACATTCGATGTTTGTCTTTCTGTGCCCGGCTTATGTCATGTAACGTAATGATCGTCAGTTTCACCTATGTTATTGCGAAAGCCTGAATCTCACTCTTTTTTAATGGCTGAATAGAACTCATTGTGTGTTAAGTGTCACATTTTCTTTGTTCGTTCATCCATTGATGAACACTTAGGTCGCTTCTAAATCTTGGCTATTGTGAACAGGGCTGCCATAAACATGGGAGTGTGATATCTCTTCTCTCTATTGATTTATTTTCTTTTTGGTACATATCCAGCAAGGATCATATAGTAGCTCTAGTTTTAGATTTGCGAGGAACCGCCACACCGTCCTCTTTAGTGGTTGTACTAATTTACATTTCCACCAACAATGTAGAAGAGTTCCCTTTTCTCCAGGTCCTCACCAGCATTTGTTATTGCTTGTCTTTTGGGAAAAGGCATTTTAACTGGGGTGAGATGATATCTCACTGTAGCTTTGATTTGCATTTCTCTGATGACCAGTGATGTCGAGGACCCTTTCATATGGATGTTTGCCATCTGTATGTCTTCTTTTGAGAAATGTCCAATCACATCTTTTGCCCATTTTTTTAGTCAGATTATTAGATTTTTTTTTTTTCCCAATAGAGTTCTTTGAGCTTGTCTATTCTGGTTGTTAATCCCTTATCAGATAGTAATTCATTGTCATGGAAGTTTTTAAATATAAGGAAGTTAACCAACCTGTGTTGTCAGTTTGCATCTGAGTTAAAATAAATCTGTTTGAGAAACAAAAGATTTCTAAATAGCTTGTGAAAAATAAATGAATAGATGGCTTTGGTTGTGAAGAGTCAATTCTTCCATAATCAGGAGAAATAAGAAAGCATTTACAGAGACTGGAAGATTACTTCTCTAACAAGATAATGGAGGCATTAAAAACAACCTTAGGGAAGCTTGGGTTTAGAATTTTCCAAATTTCAGGGGGGAAATAAACAAGGACACAGTGGGTTAAGTATCTCATTCATCTTGTTCAATCTTTGATAATTAGAGAACGGACTAAAGTTCAAATGTTTTCAGATTTATATCATTCTTTTGTTGCTCCTATTGCTGGTATCGTGGGAATGGTTTTTATTTTGTTCACCCCACACCATGTTTCCAGGTTAATTGGATCTAAATGGGTTGGGAAAATATAACTTTTAAAATAGTTTCAAAATTTAGATTCAGAGATACAAATCAGAATGCATAAACATAGAATAAACTGTCCTTTACTGTGATACTTCAAATCCCTCAAGCTTTAAGTAATCAACTGTTCACAGGCAAAAATATATAATTATTTGAGTGAAAATTGATTTGGTAACACCTGTGTGAGACTTCTTTTTTTGTATAATGTAAGAGTTGACGACTTCTTTAAAAATATGAGTTATGTTATTCCACACTAGGATAAATGTTTTAAACAAGTCTAGGGAAATATTTAGCTGTAATGTGTATTAAATTTATTACTAGAACTTTTGCATTGAATGCTACATGATATGATTTAGTATATACTTTAGTAAAAAGATATCAGTGAAGAGAAAGCATAAATGAGTTTACAGCCTGTCACAGCTTGTGGGAACTGAGCAGTATACATATTACTTTAGTAAATCCTAAGCACTGGCAAATGCTTTTTAATTAACTGTTATAATTGGTCCAACCAAATAAACAAGTAGCTAGGTGAATAAAGCTGGTTTTTACATTGTAGTCATATATGCTATATGACTAAATTAACTATCAAATTCAATAAAAAATGGATGATAGTTAGAAAATACTGTGATAGTGCCACAATCCCTTGATTCTAAAACTATGAGGCTGTGTAGTCACATGTTCTGGAGGCCCTCGAAGGGTCTGGATGGAGAGTCTAGCAGGGCAACAAATCCCACCAGTGGTTTGGCCTCAGTGGATAGCTGATATAACTAGGTAGAAGATATGGCATTTTATTCTATTTTATTTAGACAGAGTCTTGCTCTGTCACCCAGGCTGGAGTGCAATGGCAGAATCTTGGCTCACTGCAACCTCTGCCTCCCAGGTTCAAGTGATTCTCCTGCCTCAGCCTTTTGAGTAGCTAGGATTACAGGCACCTGCCACCATGCCCAGCTAATTTTTGTATTTTTAGTAGAGACGAGGTTTCACCATGTTGGTCAGGCTGGTCTTGAACTCCTGACTTCAGGTGATCTACCTGCCTCAGCCTCCCAAAGTGCTGGGATTGCAGGCATGAGCCACGTCTCCCAACCAGCATTATTTTTTAATCTTGAAATTAAAAGATTACTTGCAGCATATAATAATTTCTTTGACTGGGTATTTACTGACGAAGATTTTTTTGCTTGGCCAATCTTTAGTCAAGTTCCTGCATCTTCTGCTAGACCCATCTGTGCACTTCCTTGTAAAACCCAACTTCAGCAAAAAGCCCTGCTGAGTCACTTTACCAAGAACTGCCCCCTTGATACCTGCTCAGATGCCTCATCCTCCACCCTTCCCCAAGAGATATTGGATCACCCTGGCCTGTTTTCAGCAAGAATCATGTCAGGTCGGGCTAAGCAAATTCCCCTTGACTCTGATGTTATGTCTCTCTAATTTTCCATCCACAAACCTCTGCATTTCTCTTTGGCTATAAATTCCCACTTGCCTATGCAGGATTCCAAGTTCAGCCAAATCACTCTCCCTGACTGCAAGATCCCACTGCAGAGGTCCCTATATCTTTTGAAATGGTCCTGAATAAAGTAGCTCTTAACTGTGATTTGACAAGTTTCATTGATTTTTCTTTTCTAGAACATTACTGATATAGTTTGGCTCTGTGTCCCCACCTATATCTCACCTTGAATTGTAATAATTCCCACATGTCAAGGGTGGGGCCAGGTGCAGATAATTGCATCATGGGGGTGGTTTTCCCCATGCTCTTCTCATGGTAGTGAATAACTCTTATGAGATTTGATGGTTTTATAAAGGGAAGTTCCCCTGTACAGGCTCTCTTGCCTGCCACCAGTTAACAAATACCTCTGCATCTCCTTTTCAGTGTTGTTTCTTCTGAGATGACCGTGAGTCCTCCCAAGTCACGTGGATCTCTGAGTTCATTAAACCTCTATCCTTTATAAATTACCCAGTCTCGGGTATCCGTCTACTAACAACATGAGAACAGACTAATACAGTTACCGTGGTATTGGCTGCCACTCAAAGCCAATCGTTTATTGTTTATTACCATGTGGTTAAGAAATAGATACAGTTTTTCAAATACTTAAAACCTATGAATTTTCTTAAAATTAAGATACAGATTTCAGTGATCAGGAAACAATTATTTTAGTTCCTGGAAATTGCAAAAATATTTCTAATTATTACAAATGTTTGGTTTTACATTACTGAAACATTTTTTTTTCTATTTTGACTGAAATTGGAGTGATCATTTGAGATTGGAGTGATCACTTGAAAATTTTAGACTAAAAGAAAAAAAGAGCATCAGGATACAGTAAATTCAAATGCAGTCCACTACTCTGTGGCATACGCTGATAATGAAGACAGATGAGTTAAATTGCTAGATATCATAAGGTAGAACAAATAAGATTAGAGACAATTTGGTGATAAAGACTATTCTCTATCAGTTAGAAAATGTTAAAAAAATAAGTTTCCAAATATGTTTAATTTGTGTATGTGAATGTGTATGATTCTGTATAGAATAATATGAAAATTTTTAATATAAAAGTATACCTGCCAAAATAGGTGTTTATTATATTCTATTAAATTAAGAAATGTATACTTTGATGTGTTAGAGATACTCAATCCCTGAATAAGCTGGTTGCACAGTTGAAGCCTTCAAGACAGCTTTTCACCTTGTTGAGAGAGTAAGGGAGAAGTTTCTAGAAAATAGTGGCAGTTAGCGGCAGCTGAGTACTCATGAGATCTCTTCTCACAACAGCCAAGATATGGAATCAAACTCAGTGTCCATCAATGGATGAATAGAAAAATAAAATGGGTTATGTAATAATATCCAGCCTTAAAAAAAGAAAATCTTGTCGTTTGTGATGACATGGATGAACCTGGGGGAAGTCATGCTAAGTGAAATATGCCAAGCAAAGAAAGACAAATCCTGTATGATCACACTTATATGTGGAATCTAAAAAAGTTGAACTCACAGAAATCCAGAGTAAAATGATGGTTACCAGGACCTGGAGGAGGAGGGGGTTGAAGAGATGTTGGTCAAAGGATACAAAATTTCAGTTACTTAGGAGAAATAAATTCAAGGGTTCTATTATATATCGTGGTGACTGTAGTTAATAAGAATGTATTGTATCTTTAAAATCACTGAGAGTAGATTTTAAGGTTTCTCACCACACACATACATACACACACTAAATATGTGATGTAATGCATATGTTAGCATGTGTTAATTAGCTCAATTTAGCCATTCCACAATGTATATGTATTTCAAAACATCATGTTGTATATAAAGATATACATTTTTTGTTAATTAAAAGAATGAGAATAACAAAACCCCAAACAGATTATAACCACTAAAAGAAATCATGATAGATGAGCTTGGGAACAAATCACTAATGCACACTACTAGAGCGATATCAACATTCCTTCAGGAGGAAAGAGAAAGAGACAATTTGACATGTGATGAACATGAGACCTGGATCACTCCCAAATTACAACCTGGTCTCCATTGGAGGTGAGCAGGCCAGTTATACACAGTTTCCCATCATACTCTAAATTGTGTATAATTATCATGAATCTATGGTTTAAGATGAGGCAGCAGGGGGACTCTCAAGTCTCTGAACCCTCCAAAATGCCTTCCACAAGAAAGCCCAACATTGAGGAGAGACCACTTGAAAGAGACTCTAAATTTATCAGAACCAAAGCAATAGGCTCAAAGGAAAGAGACAGCCATGTTTAAATGAACAAAGGAAAATGCAATAAAATTTCAAATAGTGATGCTATCTTAAAGAATTGCTGACGATTATAGAACCTGTGAACATCAAAAAACTTTCCTGAACCAACCCATCTTCTTAGCATTTTTTGAAACTAATTTCATGTGAAATAGCAAGAAAAATCTCAATAAAATTCTGTACTACGTCTTTGTAGAAAGGAAAGAAGAAATCTCCAATGAGATATGCCACAGAAGAAATGGAAATGTCAGTGGAATGTTTCAAAACAAGCTAAAATAAATTAACAGAAAGATGAAATACATAAAAAACTGCATACATCTAAGTTACAATAAAAAGAAACGAGGTGATAGTGCACCAAAAACAATTTGATTTGAAATAAATGAATAATTTAAAAAAATAAAGACTAATGAAGCCATGCAGATAACGCCTTCAGATAAATAAAATAAGGAAGAAAAAGTTTTAAATCACAGAGAAATAATGAGAGGCATCAAGAGGATTAAAGAAAAAGTTCCTTGTATAGAATATATTTAAGGAATGTCTAATTGACCTGTAATAGATTACCTCAATTATAAAAGTCAAAGCAATAAAACAAAACTTGTGAAATTGTAAAGTCTCTCAGAAGTATACTCTATATGTAAGATATGAAGATATATATATATATATATATACATATACATACACACACACACACACACATTTTAAAAAATAGAGAGGGTCCCACTTTTTTGCCCAGGCTAGTCTCAGACTACTCCTGTGATCAAGCGATCTTCCTGTCTCAGCCTCCCAAAGTGCTGGGATTACACATGTGAGCCACTCTCTCAGCCTAAATATGGTATGACTTTTGCTTCAAGATGAATCTTTAGAATCATTCCTTTTATTTCCCAATTCCCTTAACTATGAACATTAAATTCATTGCCCAATAATGTTCTATATTCTTTCACCAGGATCCTGGCATATATCTTTTTAAATTTTATTTTAATACAAATAAACCTCTATTTTTCCAGTATAAGCTTTAGTCAAATCAATCATTTAATAAGCATATATTGAGCTTCCAAAAATGTGGGTGAAACTGTAATTAAAAAGATACAGCAGCCCAACCTTTATGTACCTCCCGCCTAGTGGATATGTGCCATCATTTTTTATGTGCTCTGTAATTATTTGAGTCTTTCCGAACATTGTGATTTCCTCCAGGGTGTCTGATACCCTGCTATGGCAGCTGAAGCTGCTTCCACTGGGAGCATTCTGCAGTATGAGACAGAGTCCAGGTTTCAGTTTCAGAACACTTGGTCTTAAACATCATCTCTGGCTCATACTAAACATATAACTTAATCTTCCTAAGCTTCATTTCCTCTGCTGTAAGAAGGCCGTAATGCTATTTTCCTCTATGGGTTTATTGCGGGAATTAATAAGGCAGCATATGAAAGTGCTTTGTAAACTTAAAGCACCATACAGGTTTAAGGTTATACTACTGCTGAAAATTTCCACATCAAACTCAATGTGTCTAGCATGGAATTTATTTACTAGTCATTCAAAAAGCATTTAATGAGTGCAATGAGAGCCTGCTAGCATTCAGGCTGGGTTCTACTTGCTGCTTTTCCTTATAAGCACTCCCTCTCAACTCTAGTATTTCTCTTGTGTGCTAAGACTCATATTTTTGCCCTAATAGGTGTCATCTTCTCATTTGCATATTTTTAAAGACTCAACATCACTTTAAATCATTTCTTCTTAATTATCAGTATCCAGTATTCCTGGCTTGCTGATATTTTCTTTGTGAAGTTTCTAACATCTCTTCCCTCATTTCTTTTCCTATTTCTGCATCTATTTAAGGAAACCACAAAAGATACCACTGAATGATTGTACAATTATGTTTAAAAATCACCTTATTGTTTTCAAAAGTAAGCATGTTTTAACTATCTACTTTCACCAAAGTTGCTGGCAGAATGACTTACTGTAAAATATATTTTAAAACTCAGCAATAGAACAGACATAGAAAGTATTTTTAATATCTAATGTCTACAGACATCTAGAAGGGTAGGTTTGCCAAACTTTGGGCATGTGTATGAATAACAATATTCTCATAGGGCAAACTAAACATAGATATAGAGAAATTTGCATAATGACCCAAAGGAGAATCCCTGGTGTTCAGCATGGCTACCTTTCATTATTGACCCAAAAGCTGAAAAGTAATTAACAGAAGGTAAAAGTCAGTAGAGATGAGCTTTACTCTTCACTGGGGCTATCAATAGATACACAAAGGTGAAATAGCTCTTTGCTGTGGCATGAAGTTTAGGTGAGATGGAAGAGCTGAGGGAGATGGGTGAGAAGGCCCTCTTTAAAATCAGAGGTAGGAAATACCTCTCAGCAGAACTCAGTGCAAAAATACCAGGCCATGGACACACATACACCCACAGACACAATTTAAAGATGAATAAATGTCTGGAGACTGAAAGATAAAAGTAGTGCTAGAGATTAATTGGAGTTTTGTAGAATTAAAGACATGCTGTCCCCAAATATACCTTTTTTCCAACAGAAAGGGTCTCAAGAGAGCCTCTCAAAGATAGAGTCCTGGCCAGGTGAGTTCTGGGGAATCTGCATTCCCTATGAAAGCCACAGTTTGGAGATAATAAGGGTGGCAGGCTTAAAAAAAAAAACTTAGGAAAAAAAAAGCAGTAGCAGCAGAAACAATCTACAATCTACGGTTTCCTCTTTAACAGAACAAGGATTCCTGAGTGCCCATTGACTAAAATGTGAAAGATAACTAATCTCAAGTCACCTTGAAAAAGTGAGGTGGTCATAGTCAAGAGCATTGCCTTTTGGGTGAAGAACACCTAGAAATATGTGTCTATGACTATATGAGCAAATAGGCATCACTAAGGGTTATCTATGTAAAATACCGAAACTGGGAAAGAAGAAATCACAAATGACATAGGACTGCTAATGTGAAAATTATGATATAGAAGCTATTAAAATAATTGCTTAAAATGTCATTGCTTAGTCATATAAAAATAAATGTGCATTCCTAAATGAATTTGATACTTCTCTAGGAAAATGTAAATTAACAAGCCTCCTTCAAGAAATAGAATTGTAAAGAACTACATCCAAATAAGTACCAGTGCCAGCAAATTTCAAAGCATATTCCACCAACTTTTTAAGGCATAAATAATCTTAGTATATCAAATAAAATATCTAGGAATACATTTTAAAGTAAGATATTTGCATCAATAAAATGTAAAGCATTAGTTTTCTTCTACTGGAGAATTGAAACAAGGAAAAAAAAAAAACCTTTAATTCTTAAAATGAAGCTAAGATTACCCTGACATTTTAAAAAATCTCAAAAAGATAGGACAAAGAAAATCACAGACCAGCCATTATTTCTGAATAACAATGAAAAATATCTCAAGTAGGAAATGGAATCCAGCCTCAACATGGTTTTGTTACCTCATAAACAAGTAGGGTTTATGATGGTAATGCAAAGATGCTTTGGACTTAGAATATTTTATTGGCCATACTAATAAATAAAACTTAAGATCTTCTTATTATGTAGTCAACATGCAGTTCAAAATACATCACCCATTGTTTATATCAATTCTAAATATAACTGTATAATCACTTTTATAATGGGTAAAATGAATTCTTATCTCTTTAAGGAAAATATAAAAATTCATATAACAACATGATCATAATATTAGAGAGCATAAGATCTTAGTGAAAGTACTCTCTTAAAAGTAGGAATCATAGCAAGAATATCTTCATCATCATCATCATTATCACCATCTTCTTATTATTACTGTTAATTCAACATTGTTCAGGACTTACAGACACACTTGAAACAAAAGAATAAAAAGCCTCATAAAAAAATTTTTCGGGAAAAAAGAAGTGTAGAAGAGAACCAAGTGGACATTTTATATCTGAAAAAAAAAAAAGTTCAGTAATTTGGTTCAACAGCATAATGGAGGGGACAGAGAAGACAATCCATAGCCTAGAAGATGGCACAATAGAAATTACCCAGTTTGAAGAACAGGGAGAAGATAGACTGGAAAAGAAATGAACAGAGACTCAGGGACAAGTGCTACAATAACAACATATTTAATATGCATAGTTTTCAGAGTTCTAGAAGAAGAGAAGAAAGGGGAACCAATGAAGTTTCGAAGAAATAATTAATGAAAACTTCCCATATTTGTCAAGACACTTAAATTTACATGTTACAGAAACTGAGGAAACACAAATAGCCACACCCAAAGAAATCAATGCCAATGCACATCACTATTAATCTGCTGGAAACAGAAGACAAAGAAAAGAATAATGAAGAGAGCCAGAGAAAAATGACAACTCACCCATAAGGAAAACACAGTTAGAAACACCACGGATCCCTCAGCCAAAACCATGGAGGTCAGAATGAAGAGACACACAATTTTCAGATGTTGAGAGAAAACAACTGTTAACCTAGAATCCTTTAACCAGTGAAAATATCTTCCAGAATGAAAAGGAAATTAGAATATTTTCAGATGTAGAAAAACTAAGAATTATTCACCAAGCTTCTTATTCTAAAATGTATATGACAAAGCAAAGGGTCTGGAACAGCTAAAATAATCTTGTGAAAGAAGAACAAATTGGGAGGAATTACTCTACCCCATGTTACTTACAGCTATAGTAATCAAGACAGTGTGATATTGGCTGATGGAGAGACATACAGATCAAGAACCAGAATAGCAAACACAGAAATACACCCACACTATTTTTCCCAACTGATTTTTTTTTTTTTTTTTTTTTTTTTTTTTTTTTTTTGAGACGGAGTTTCGCTCCTGTTACCCAGGCTGGAGTGCAATGGCGCGATCTCGGCTCACTGCAACCTCCGCCTCCTGGGTTCAGGCAATTCTCCCGCCTCAGCCTCCTGAGTAGTTGGGATTACAGGCACGCGCCACCATGCCCAGCTAATTTTTTGTATTTTTAGTAGAGACGGGGTTTCACCATGTTGACCAGGATGGTCTCGATCTCTTCACCTCGTGATCCACCCGCCTCAGCCTCCCAAAGTGCTGGGATTACAGGCTTGAGCCACCGCGCCCGGCTCCCAACTGATTTTTTAACAAAGACATAAAGCCATCTAACAGAGACAGATAGCCTTTTCGACACATAGTGTTTCAACTACTGGGCATCCATAGACAAAAAAAGAAAAAAAAGAAAAAAGAGAGAGAATTTGGCTTAGGTCTTATATCTTATACAAAAATTAACTCAAAATGGATCACGGAATTAAATGTAAAATGTAAAACTATTCAAACTTTCATTTGAAAAATAGAACATTTTTGGGATATAGGACTAGGCAGAGTTCTTTGCCTGACAGCAGGATGAAAGAAACATGCTACAGAGTGGGAGAAAATATTTGCAAATCACTTATTTAACAAATGAGTAGTATCTAGAATTTAAGAACCCTCAAAATTTAACAATAAAACATCAAACACTCCAATTAGAATATGGCAAAAGTCGTAAAGAGACATTTCCCTGATTAAAAAAAATACATATGGCAATTGAGCACAGGAAAAGAAGTTCAATATCATTAGCCTTTACGGAAATGCAAATAGAAACCACAAGGAGATGTCCCCACATACCTATCAGAATGGCTAACATTAAATTTTTAAAAATGACAATACCAAACTCTGACAAGGTTGGAGTGGAACTGAATCACTCAGACCTTGCTAGAGAGAATGTACAATCACAACCACTCTGGAAAACACTATGTCAGTTTCTTAAAACACTAAATGTACAACCAGGCAATTTTACTCCTGAGCAATTATCCAAGAAAATTGAAGACATGTTCACATAAAATGCTGTACACAAATGTTTATAACAGTCTTATTCATTTCACAAAAACTGAAAACCAGCTGTCCTTCAAAAAGTGAATTATTAAATAAACCATAGTGTATTAATATCATAGACCACTACTCAGCAATACAAACAACGGACTACCAATACACATGACAACAAAGCTGAGTCTCCAGAGAGTTATGCTCAGAAAACCGAATCCCAAAAGGCCTCAAATTCTGTAATTCTATTTATATCATATTCTTGAAATAACAAAGTATAGAACTGAAGAAGAGATAAATGGCCTCAGTGGGATTCAAGGTGAGGCAGAGGTAGGGGCCACTGGGTAAGGCTACAAAAGAACAACAGAAAAGATGTTGGGATATAAATACTTTGTACTTTGCATCAATATCAATATGCTGGTTATGATATTGTGTTACAGTTTTGCAAGATGCTGTCAGTGGAAAAACTGGGTAAAGAGTACATATATTCTCTTCATATTGTTTCTTACAGTTACAGATGAATCAAAAATTATCTCCCCAAAATACTTTTAGTAAGTCAGAAGGGCAGTATTTTGAAAAATGTATTATTTTAAGGTATTATATTTTTACCTGGAAAGATGATAAACAAGAAAAGATAAAAATTATTTTAGATTAAAATAGAACTAATTTAATTGGCCAGATACAAAGTTATATATCTTTTATATAGATAAACAACAGCAAGATAGAACATTTAATCAAAATAATTAAAGAATAAACATGGTGTCAAGAAACTTTAAAACACTCCAGAAGGAGAAAAACTTGCAATAAATCAAATATATATATTATGTTCTAGAAAATGAAATCTCATTATATTCTAAAAAATCTCTTTTCCCTAAATCAATCTGTATATTTTATGTAATTCCAATGAAAATGCCAATTAAAATCTGTTTAAAACATCATGGGATTATGAAGTCCTTCTGAACAAAAATAATAATACTCCTCATAATAAAAGATAAGAAAAACCTGAATCTAACAAATATTAAAATTATTATTGAAGACTGTAATTGACATATAAGTGTGTGTGTGTGTGTGTGTGTGTGTGTGTGTGTGTGTGTGTGTATGTGTGTGTGTAAAGAGACAGGTAGAGAGAGAGGGTGAAAGAGGTGAAAGCACAAAAAAAAATTGAGGACAAAGCAACAATACTGTAATATATTATGTAATTTATATATGTAAGAGAGACATTTCAAGTCATAGAGAAAACATTGCTTATTAAATAGCATGACAATATTAGAGTTAAAATACATTTTAATTTCTACTTTACAATTTATATTAAAAGAAATTTCAGAATTATTGAATAATATGAAAGAAAAATATAAAGTACAATAAAATAAATATAGCATATTTGATTTTAATTTACTTTGTCAGTGGATAGGTCTTTTTCAATAACATACAAATTCCAGAAGGTATATGCAAAAATGATTAAGAAGTTCAAACTAAATATTTTTTAAATGCAACAGTTGTTTTAAGGCATGACAGCTGGGGACAGTTGACCATTTAATGTCCAGGTTATGCGGCATACTGCATACATACAGGAGAAGAATTTTTCCTCATGCACATGTGTTTTCTGGGTTACCTAATCCAGATGGGGTTCTGCTTGCTGTGTGGCTCTGTTGCAGCCTGCAGACCAACTGGACTTGGATTCTGGCTGCGGATGGGCTAAGGTCTTTCCATACGTTTGTTATAGTGACCAGTGTAGGAGGCCAATGGTGACGGTGATTAGAAGAAACTCTTCTGCTTGTGGATCACAAAAGCCCAGTATTTAAGAAGAATCCCTTAAACAAATTTTAGTTCTTCACTACTGTCACATCTACTCACTCATCTTTGGCCAAAATGAGTCATGTTAACAAGAACAGTCAAAGGCCAAAGAAGTACACTCTCTCCTGATGCAGGGAGGGCCAGAGTTTCCATCTATAAGACTACCCAAGAGAAGTGAAAAATGTGGATGAATATTTCAGGTTTTGAAAGTGAGAGTGAATTTGCAATTCATATTACATTAAAAAGGGGTGTTCTGTGTATATAGTTTCTACAAATCCATTGGAATTAAAGCACAAAAGGAAAATTAACAAAAGATAATGGCAGGGTAGTTTTTAAAAAATAAAATAGTTTTCAATTATATGCAAATATGTTGTATTTCATTCATAGTAACATAAATATAAAACTTTGGCAAAGATTTGCTAAAAGAAAACCAAAATAGAGCTACCTTTTATTGTAATACATGAAGCATTCTCATACATTACTGATGGGTGGGTAGGCTGGCATAGCTACAGAAGAAATTTATATAAACATTTACATATATTGTTTATCTACATCATTTACAGATGTATATTTAAAATGCACATAATCTTAGATCTAGGGATTTTTTTTCTTTATATATATTTGTCCTACAAGTATATTTCCACATTTGCTAAATAATTCTGTGCAGTCATTCATGGCAATGGTTTGTTTTGAACAGTAGAAAATTGGAAACATCTAAATAATTTTTTACTTCTGACTGGTTATTTAAATCATGACGTATTTACACAACTATATTCAGCCTTTAGGAAAAAAAAAGTGGCCTGCTTTGTGTACACTGAGCTAGAATGATCTTCATTGCATATTAGGTGTGTGGAAAGCAAGCTGAGAATAGAGGTTTAGAGTAGTCTCCTATTTTTGTCGGAAAACAAAGCAACAGAGAATAGTTTTCAGTTTGTTGAAAAGTGGGTAAATCTGTAGAATATGCCTGAAGAATAAATAAGAAGTTAGTAAAAATGCTGTCTCAGAAAAAAAAAAAAAATGCTGTCTCGGGAAAGGGAAAGTTGGAAGCAATTAGTGGCTGTCGCTGAGGTGAAACCTGAGAAAACATTATTCCCATCAGTAACCATCTGAGGAACCTGGATTCTGTTTCTAAGCATTTGAGGAAAATGTGTCAGTATATTTACACCTAAAAACTTGACTATACACCTTGTGGTAGCTTTTTGTTTCTGATCTGTTTTAGCCTGGTAGGGCTGAAATGCTTGACATGGATTTTATGATATATGCATCTGAGAAATAGTAGACATTTTTGTACGCAGATTCTTACTGGCCGTTCTCTTTCATTTTAAAAAAAATTACCGAGAACGATTGCATTGATGATTTTAATAATGATGACAATTCTGATTATAATAATTTTCTTATCTTTCTGCCTTAGAAAATTATCTGCTTCAAAATTTTACAATCCTCTAATTCCTTCATTATAAATGTTATCTTCTAAAGATGTCAGACAGCAATTTAAAGGAAATTTTAACAAGAATAATTATTTTCTTGTGGAGGAATTTCTGCCACTTCAGATCTGTTGACCAATTTTCTTGAAAAAGGATGGACATAATGAACTAAGCTATCTAGTATTTTAAAACTATGGTTTTCTCTTGATATGCTAAAACATCAAATACATTTCACTCAGGCACTTGTTCCCTCTTAAGAAGTTATATTCCTTTTAACAGGACTTTGTCATTACAGTCTAATACTGGCTTATTTATTTGGGCTTCTATTTTATGCAATCTAAGTGAAGTTAAAGGAATTTGGTCCAGTTACTTCTATAATCTGTTGTAGAAAATCTTAATAATGAAATAATTTAGAAAGAAATAATGATGACTGAGTGGTCTAAATTCTTCTGTGGATTAGTGATAATTCAACAACTTTTTTACCTTGAGGAATGTATTGAAAGTTTTTATACCTCAGTTACCTTACCTAAAAATTTGGATAGTAATTACTTCTTAGGCTTGTGAAAGACAGGTAAAATATATTAGAACAATGCTTGAGGATAAAATAATTTGTAGCTAATGTCATTACTTTTATCAAAATTCTTCCTAAATATCACTATGATATTTTTAATTTATTCTGTCATGTCTTATATTTACCTTAAAAGTTTGTAAATTTCCATAAATCAATTCATTACAACCAGTGTTAGGCTTAATAATAAATGGAATAATGACCTCCGCTTTTATAACATTCTGGACTTCTTATTTGGATGGATGGATAGGTAGATAAATAGATACTACACATTAATTTAGTAAATTAATATACTATCATATAATTGCTCTGTTCATCTCTTCAGCTGCTATCTCTGATATTTGCTGCCCTGCTGATACTTCAGTCTTCTATTATCTTATTTAAGCCACTAGTGGAAGTGAACAGGTATAAGAAAATGATTTTTATAGTTTTTCATAAAAATTGGTTTATCTTCTTTCCCTTTCTTTAAGTAAACACACATTTGGGTTTCAGTAAACTTGTGAATTTGAGCCACAATCTTCCAAGCAATTTCATCAGGTGGTTTTAAATGTTCTGAAAGAAGAATTCTGGCTTCAAAAGTGGCAAGATATTTTTGGAAATAATAGTGACACAAGGAAATATTAGTAGAAACATTAGTATTGCAATTGTACGAATTATCTACCAGAGGCAGAAATCCAGGAATTCAGAGGGAGATACTTGTGTTCCGATAACTCCATAATCCACTCACCAGTAAGAAAATATCTAAAGCAGACCAGTAGCTTTCACCTTTTCAATGCATATTAAATTTTATACAAGTTATTATATTTAATCTTATTAAAAATTTAGTGTGAATTAGTGTGTGCATTTCATAGATGGGAAATTGAATTCAGAGGACTTCAATGATTAAATATTGCTTCAAAATTTTCCTGAAAGTAGGTTTAAAACTTCACAGAATATGATTTTTAATGTAGACCCCAAATAATTGAATGATGAACATTGGTGATAATAAATACAAGGGAAGAAAAAAAAGGATTCACTTAAATTATATTTAGTACTACCTTGATAATAATCATTAGAAGAAAGTTTCTTATAAATAGTACTAACTTAAACTTAAATATACTACACTAAGTAGAAAAACACTTTATTCCAAAGTTAACCAGCAAATGTGAAAAGTTACTACAATATCATCTCAATCTTTTTTTTTTTTTTTTTTTTTTTTTTTTTTTTTGAGAAGGAGTTTCGCTCTTGTTACCCAAGCTGGAGTGCAATGGCGTGATCTCAGCTCACCACAGCCTCCGCCTCCTGGGTTCAGGCAATTCTCCTCCCTCAGCCTCCTGAGTAGCTGGGATTACAGGCATGTGCCACCAGGCCCAGCTAATTTTTTTTGTATTTTTAGTAGAGATGGGGTTTCACCACGTTGACCAGGATGGTCTTGATCTGTTGACCTCGTGATCCACCCGCCTCGGCCTCCCAAAATGCTGGGATTACAGGCGTGAGCCACCACGCCTGGCCTCAATCTTAATATTATATAATGCTCATCAAATTACATTACATAAATCTTATGTTCATTTAACACAGAATTGATAATGAAGATAATTAGGTATATGTTAATGTATAAACACTCATTTATATGACAATTTTATATTTATAACCACGTAATTATGGAATACTTTTGCCTTCCAGTGGAAATATGTATTATCTTGTTTACCTCTCAGTAAGAAAAAAATAACCTGTTAGTATTTTTTAAAACCTCAAAAAAAATTGCCAGGAATCCCATAGTATGAGAACTTCATTGTCATTAAGTATTCAGATTGAAAGTGAATTTATTTACAGAACCAAAAGCCAGTGACAGCCACAGGATCACTTGAAATGAAAGGAAACAGTCTTTGGAGCATTGTGGATGCATCATGTTAAACCAGGTGTCTTTCTATTATGAAGAATTGAAAGCCATTGCTACAAAGCCAGAGCCATGCAGGAAAGGCTAACACTAACCTTGAGACTCTGTGCCAAAAAACAAGACAACTGCAAATTAAAAACAAGATTTGTTAGGAGTTTTGCTAAGTATTTTCCAATTAAGTAGAAGGAGCAAAAATGAGGAGAACTGGCCTATTTACAAGAAAGTTGATTAGAAACTAAATATAGAACACAGATTAAAGTATCCACTAACAAATTTAGCACTGAATTCTAAATACAGACTCATGGTCTCAGTGGGAAATCAAAAAGCTATTAAATTAACATAAGGCAGATTTTACAGTGTAAATTATTAAATTTATAAGACATTTTTCCAGTGGTTCATCTCACAGTGCAACAGAAATTGCCTAAAGAAATTGCCTGGTTCAATAATGCAACAGAAATTGCCTAAAAACAATACTTTCAATACTAAGAAAAACAAATCTTTTTTTTTTTTTTTTTTTTTTTTTTTTTTTTTTTTTTTTATTGCATTTTAGGTTTTGGGGTACATGTGATGAACATGCAAGATTGTTGCATAGGTACACACATGGCAGTGTGCTTTGCTGTCTTCCGTCCCCTCACCTGTATCTGTCATTTCTCCCCATGCTATCTCTTCCCACCTCCCTACCCCCCGCCCCTCCCCCATTTCCCCCCAACAGACCCCAGTGTGTAGTGCTCCCCTCCCTGTGTCCATGTGTTCTCAAATCTTTAAAACAGTTTATACACTGGACTGAAAGCTGATCTGTTTGTCATGGAGCATCTACCACCGATGATGGTGAATAAGTCACTTCACTTTCTTCTTCCGATGTCTGGAATGTACTCTCTAGAAGGTGAGCAGAGTTGATGAGAAAAACAGGAAGTATCTAATACTGCAAGTCTATGATTTGTGATGAATGGACTGGTTCAGAGGCTGTCATTTGGTCTCACTAGTTTTCTTGGCAAAGCAAGCATCAGGGCATTAGCAAAAATAGTGTGGGCTTAGCTTTAAGAAGTCTCTCAGAGCTGCTCAATAGTTTTCACCTTACAAACTGATGTTTCTTCAACAAATGGTGCATTCTAAATAGTTTTCCCCAAATCTTTACCTTTCTTTCTTGTAATCCCATTTTCTTCTTCTCATGTAATCTTACAAAAAAGGACAATGATCCTTCATTTGACAAACAAACTTATTTTCTATTTTTTTCCTCAAAGTTGCCAATGCATGACACTGTAATTTGTTTCATGATAAAGTATTAGATCTTTGGCCAATGTATTACAATTCCCTCAGTTATTCCTCCACAAGTGTTATTCCATTTCTGCCAGGTGCTCAGCACTTGGGAGAATACAAATGTTACAAGTCAGATACATCAGTCTTGGCAAAAAGAAAAATTTAGCACACTTTTATCTTTTCTTTATCTGAAAACAGGTTTTGCCATATTAAATGGTACAGTGTACTACATGCAATTTTAAATGAGTCCATGTTGGCCTCTGATTCATGGACAGACATAAATCAATATTATTACACTTTGACTTGGAATCTCAATTATGTTGCTAAATAGAGGTGCAGGAAATGTCAGAAAGTCTTTCAGCCACATTGTCCCCAAATTATTATCATTATTACTTTACTTTCTGATTTGCAAAGTATTCCTAGGGAAAAAAAATTAAAATAACATATGTTTGTTATCAAATTCAATAGTTTGTGGAAACGCAGCTAAGGCACCTGTGTGTATGTGTCTGTGTGTGTGTGTATGTGGTATGTGAAACAGAGAGAGAGAGAGAGAGAGAGAGAGAGAGATGATAATTAGATACATGATAGATAGATGGGCAGAGAGATGAGAGAGGGAACAGGGAGGTGCCAACTCTTGAAAAGTAAATCTAGGCCACAGATAATCTACCTTCCCATTCAATACTAGGAATGTTTGTGTTATCACATGTAAGCATCTGTAAAGGATATTGAATTAGTATTTAATTTCCAATAAAGCCACTGAAAGTAACAACAAACATTTTTTTCTCTTGGAGATTGTTTCATTTGCTTATAGTGTTTTCTGGTTCAACCTAGACAGAACAAAGAAAGTTAAATTAAGGAACTTAGCCTCTCAATCCCTGTTTAATTTTGAGATAAAGCAAGTAAAATGTTGATGCCTATTTAGGCAACAGTGAATATTAAGACATAGGCATCACATTTGTGTCAAATACTTACATGCTAAGATAGTGGCAGATAGATATCAGTCTCTGATACTCAAATGTCTTTATTTCTGTACTATCATAAAACTTTTGAATCGATACTGGATTTTGTAGGGGTTGGATTGGGTACATAGTTTACATTCCATTATTAAACAAAATCCTCTTTAAGATCTAAAAAGAGATTTCATGTCTACAGAGACAGTGAATTTAAATCATTGAGTTTTTCTGAGTGCATTTGTTCTTAGAGGACAAAATTTTAATTTGATATTTTACTCTATAGGTAGGGCTAACACGGCAAATTCAGTTGACTGTATTTAGCCTGATATACGTTGACTCAATCAAAATGTGCCAAATTACACTTCCCTTTGTGGGTGAAAGAATTATGCTTTACCCACCCCCACCCCCCGCAAAAAAAAAGACCTATCATGGCACTACAATGGTGGGAACTGGGGACTTTTGAAGTTAATAGTATAGAATTCAAGTTATTTATTTAATTGGTTCCAGTCTACTGCAGTGTTTAACAAGCTCAGATGAATGGGCTAATCTTTCACAATTAGTCTATTAAAGTCTGGTTATTTTAAAAACTTATATTGGTTTTAATCACAGGGTTTCCTAAGGCATAAATTATCTAGCACCTTTATACTTAGAGGACATTTAATTTATTATTTGGCTATTTGCTCTATGAACTTTGTTTTCTTTAGCACAAGGAATTCCATAATAATAACAGACATCTGAAAATCCAGATGGCATCAATGAATAAAATAAGTTAATCAGTTATTAGTAACTAAAAGGGAGCCTCCATTTCCATTGAATAAGCAGTTTATTTTTAAATGTGTAACATCACCACACAAAATAAAGCATAATGCAGTGACAGCTTTTAGACAGGGCTCATAATGGACATTAATGTGTAGGATATTTATTCTTGGATGAAGATGCTATATCATACCAAGTTCATTCTAAATATGGGATTTTCATTTATTTAATCTCAAGAGGAACCACATGTTTAACTTTTTACAATTTCTATAACTTGTTAAAGGAAAAAAAAACATTTATGACTTCATGGTTCGAAAATCTAAACTTTCATTTCATATGGTCAATCCCAACCAACTTTATAAAATGGATGCATGGAAATAATTGATGCACTGTCACCTCAAGGTCAGACATAATAACTAAATATGTTTTCTAGTAGAGATGAAATGCTTAGAGCAGAGACTTAATGACTGTGATCTCCTAATTGATCCCTGGCCCCTTCCTCTATCTCTTGACTTTCTGTGACCTCTGACAAACACAACGTCACACTCAGTCCACTCTTTTTCCAGTTTATGTCCCCTCTGACGTGAGTCGCAGTTCTGCCTTTTTTCTTCCTACTCATCTGTGAACTCTTTAACATGTGTGCTTGTAACTTTGTGCTACTAGATTTTGATGAAGTTTCAAAATAAAATTTCTCCTTACTCTGATTGCCTAATAGATATTTGAAAATGAACTTGATTTTCTAATTTGGTTACATTCATTCTAGCAGCTAAAACAACGCATATGCTCCTGTACTCTTGATATTAGACTTCCTTGGAAGCTGAAATGCATGAACATTTAAAGAAATACTCAACACCACTGCTAATCTTAATGTGATTGAATTCAGATTCAGTGATGGCAATTTTAAAATAACACATGCATTGTCTGGTAGCCCTTAAGAACAAGAATAACTCAAAATTTGTGCCTGGGGTTAAATTGATTTAAGAATAAGAATAATTGGAATTCTAAGGGTGATAATAATATAGAAAAAGAAGAGAGGATATATTAAATTCTCCATTATGAAACATGTTAAATATCATTACTGACATTTAAATGAGAGATCTCTGATACAAGATAGTGAAATCAATTATAATTAAATGTATAAAATAATTGAATAATAGCAATATAGAGACTAATGATACAGTTACATACCCACACTTTTTAAAAAGTGAAAGAAAAATATCCATTGACCAAATACATGCTTCCATATCTGGTATCTTTAGCAGCATATGAGTGATTAAGGTCTAGAATTTAATCATCATGGTGCACAAGCAGGGTCTCAATACAAACAACGGGGCGTGTGAGAAGGAGACTAGGAACTCAAGAACCTGTAGAAAGAACTGTTCGAGTTAAGCTTTTATAAAGACCCAGTGGAGAAAACTGCTTAAGATCACCCTCTAATGCTTCTGTTGAATCCCAGAAGTTGCCTGAATACAATTCCTTAAGGAAAATAACAGCTATTATCAGACACACGAGGAAGTCCAACTAGTGGAAATATGCAAAGTAATTTCAATGCACAGAAGATGGTATGATGAGAATTACCAGATAAGCAATAGGAAATGTGTCAGAAGGGAAAACAACAAATATAACATAGTTGGAGAGGGAAGAAGTATTTGAAAGGGAGTTTATGGTCAAAGGTTTTATCTTTATCTATAGTGTTCTAATAGAATATTAAAAGAATACCCATATTTTAGTAGTATATATACATAAGTATACGTGTATGCTTTACATACGTAATGTATATTTGTGTACTTACACATATGTAATGTATATTTGATACAGGGTATTAAAGTATTAGCAGTAATTGACACTGCATGGTAGTTATTTGAATAATTTTTATTTATTTCTAATTAGCCTCAGTAAATGTGAAGTTAGTGAGGAAGCTAGAGATGAAAAGTCTGTGACCTCCTATTATATTCAGAGATCCAAATAAGCCATGAAACTATTTTTATTATGATAACAGATTGGGAACAGCTCCAAGACTTTTATAGTATGCCAACATTTATATTTAAAATGTGATACTTGATATTATTTTCCCATTTTAAGAAAATGAGTAGTGGATCTTCAGTTTCGACATCACTTTATTGATGGGGAGAGAGAGAGCTGGGCATTTTTCTCTGAGGTACTGTGAAAGCAGAATCCTTTACAAAGTCTACTTGCAGCATGCACATTTTGTAACTTCTGAAGAAAGAAATAGAATCAGTACTTGCAGTGTCCAATTTGCTCTTTGGAAGTTAATAACTTACTTATAAATTATTATGGTGCAACCTTTAAAGTAATTAACTGGATGCCTTTCTATATTTATTTTCTCTGTGAGAAACTGTTGACTTTTTTGGCCTTAAAATTTAGATGACAACATCATTGTTTCAACTATGAAGTTTATTCAGTTGTCTGATAAAAGCGATAGAATAAATGGTTGAGAAAGCACATACCAAACCCCAGGCTCCTCTATTCCCTCAGGACAGGGATTTCAGGAAATAGATCCTGTACTTTTGTAGGGACAATTATTTCAACACAGGAAAAACTGTATGAGAAATATAAACTCAGCCAGGTGCAGTGGCTCACAACTGTGATCCCAGCACTTTTGGAGGCCAAGGCAGGTGGATCACCTGAGGTTGAGAGTTCAAGACCATCCTGACCAACATGGAGAAACCCTGTCTCTACTAAAAATATAAGATTAGCTGGTCGTGGTGACACATGTCTGTAATCCCAGCTACTTGGGAGGCTGAGGCAGGAGAATTGCTTGAACCTGGGAGGTGGAGGTTGCCGTGAGCTGATATTGTACCATGGAACTCCAGCCCGTGCAACAAGAGCGAAACTCTGTCTTAAACAAACAAACAAAAAAAGAGAATGAAAGAAAAAGAAAAAATATATACAAATTCTATGTTGATAGAATTTTTAATAAAAATGTAGTTACTAGGTTTAAATAAAACTGAATATATGCACAAAGTGGAGCTTTAAAATTCACAATTAGATGCACTTTACAGTACTTTATTATGATTATTTTAGAAGGTCTATCTGTGCAAGACAGCCTATTAGCTGCAGTTAAGTAAATTGAGGACTTCGTTACAGTTAAGTAAACTGAAATCTGGGTAATTGAAATCTTCTTGTTTACCAGGCTAAACATTTACATCAGAACCAGAACTGTGTCCTTTTAACATGCAATCTCTTGGGTATACCATTGTACCACACTACCTTACTTACCTTCCAGAGCTAGAGGAACACTGTTTCTCAAAGTATATTTCCCAGGACACCCACTGAGGAAGATAATAATATATATTCTGGTAAGCTGTGATGTTAAAATAATTGTCAAAATTTCAAATTGTTCACCTCATGCTGGACATCTCCGAAAAGCTCTGTCTTCATTATCATCACCACACAGACACATACACACACACACACACACACACACACACACACACACACACACTCTTTATAATCTTTTTACCTTTAACTTAGCGTTTTCAAAATTTTCTTATCAAGAGAGCTATTTGTCCTATCTTTAATTGCCATAACAAAATATCATAGATCGTGTGACTTAAGTATCAGAAATACCTATTCTCATAGTTCTGGAGGTTAGAAGACAAAGATAAAGATGCTGGCCAACTCTGTCCCTAGCAAGAGCTCTCTTCCCAGCTTGTAGACAGCCACTTTCAACACCTTTATTATTGAATGAATAATATGTTCAGATGGGGAAAACATGAAACAACTAAAAACAGATACAATAGAATGCCTTTTTTCATTCAACATAATTGTCAGCCCCACAAATACAAATACACATAAACACAAACAAATCAATGTTATGTATCACTCTTTAACTTAAAAGTTATGAGGCCTTTCCATTTCATAGTATATCTTGACAACATTATCTATTAATTTTTGAACTTTTTTCAGCATAGTTTGTTTAACTTGCTCTGGCATAGAGTCTGTTTCCACTCTTTTGCTGCAGTAAAAGCAAACGTTACAGTGAAAATACTTGCACATATTTCCACATAATTGTTAAATTTCTAGAATTTTAATTGCTAGATAAAAGTTACATGCATGTACCATAATTTTCACAGATAATTGCCAAATGGCCTTTGTGAGGTTATAATATAGGCAATTGCTGGCTTCAAGACACTCTAATTAAATTTTTATATTTTTGCCAATGCAATAGGTAAAATTGTATATCTGTGTGATCTTAATGTGTGTTTTTCTTATGAGCATGCCTGGTCATCTCTTCAAATATATAAGAGGGTTCTGTTGTTTTTGTTTGTTCGTGAATTGGCAACATTTACTACTTATTTTAAAAGCTTATAATAATTCACATAGGTAGCATTTTAATGTGATTTTATTTTTAACATTTAATATTTTTGATCCACTATCATCTTTGATTATAACAGGAAATATGGGTGCAAATTTATTATTTTCCCAGAAGACTATACAATGTTGTGTGCACCATTTTAAAAGAACTGTCTAGGGCCGGGCGCGGTGGCTCAAGCCTGTAATCCCAGCACTTTGGGAGGCCGAGACGGGTGGATCACGAGGTCAAGAGATCGAGACCATCCTGATCAACGTGGTGAAACCCCGTCTCTACTAAAAATACAAAAAAAATTAGCTGGGCATGGTGGCACGTGCCTGTAATCCCAGCTACTCAGGAGGCTGAGGCAGGAGAATTGCCTGAACCCAGGAGGTGGAGGTTGTGGTGAGCCGAGATCACGCCATTGCACTACAGCCTGGGTAACAAGAGCGAAACTCCGTCTCAAAAAAAAAAAAAAAAAAAAAAAGAACTGTCTAATTTTTTTTATCTTGCAAAACACTCATTTGATATGCCAACAAAGACCAATTTCTATGTTTATTTAGCTCTGTCTCTGGACTGCTAGTATATTTCTTTCTTCTACTATTCCATGACTTTACTGTTCCAGAATCACAAGATTTCATGGTTTTTAGTTTATACAGTATGTTTACATTTATGCTGGTTTTAGTGACTATTCTTTTTTTCCTAGTTTCCCTTGGTGTTATTATTTATTTTCTTCCATATAAACTTAAAAATCAAACAGTTTAGTTAAAAATAATTCCTCTTGATATTTTAATCAGGATATTGCTAAATTTATAAGTTGACTAATGGAGAATTATTTCACAATGTTGAGAATCTTCTCCAATATCACATTATGCCATTTCTCGTGTTTAAGGTATGTTTTGTGCTGATAAGAAGCTTTTAAAAATTTACTTCATATAGTTCTTGGAGTATAGTTTTATACCTCATTATATTATGTAAATATACACATGCATTTGTATTTGTGTGTATATACATTTATGTTTATGTATTTTTTATTTATACATATATAATTAAATGTAAAATATATCATATATAAAATTATATAAAACATGAATGTTCAGCTTAACGAATTGCTAAACAGTGAATGCCCAGATGGCTGATCTATAAATGAAGTATATTTTCTGTAGATGTTGGTATGGTTTGGGTCTGTGTTCCTACCAAAATCTCATGTGAAATTGTGATCCTCAATGTCGCTGGAGGGGCCTGAGTGGAAGGTGATTGGATCAGGTGGACAGACCTTCCCATTGCTGTTTGGAAATAGTACATTCTCATAGGATCTGGTTGTTTTAAGTGTGTTGCACATCTTCCTTTGCTCTCTCTCGCTGCTGCTCTGCCAAGACCAGATGTGCCTGCTTCCCCTTCACTTTCGGCCATCGTTTTAAGTTTCCCAAAGACTTCCTAGCCATGCTTTCTGTTCAGCCTGCAGAACCATGAGCCAATTAAACCTCTTTTCTTTATAAATTACCCAGTCTCAGAGAGTTTTTTATGGCACTGTGGGAACAGATTAATACAGATGTATGTAGCTCAGCTCTGAATTTAGAGTACAAAGCTATAGTTCATTTATTTTAATTACTGTATACTACACATTTCATGAATGCACCACAGTTTTGTGGATGACAATTTAAATAGTTTCTGATATTTGATTACTATGAGCCATGCCATTATAAATGTTTCTGTACAACATTCCAATCCACATGCATGTTAACTTTTTAAATACAGATACCTAGGAACACAATTTCAAGAATTATAGGGTCTACACAGCTTGAAATATACACAAGTTCAGTATTTTCCACTATTTCTGTTCGAGATCTTATATTTGAACTACAGTCCTCTTCAACAAGTGTTCATTTGCCATTACTATAAAGTCTAAAACAAAAAAAAAATCCTGAATTGACTCATTCATCTTTTCTCACATCTGAGCCTTCTATAATACTTCCTCTCTTAGTGATCAAAGCCAGTAACCTCTGAATCATTCCTGACACCACCTTCTTACTCTCTTTCTTATCCCATTTTGTTGATTTTCCCTCTCTAACTCTTTCAAATGTGTCCACTTCTTTCCAGATTTGTGACCAAATCCCTGATTTAGGCACCCAACATCTATTGCTTACAATACCAATGCTTGCCTCTAAAGAGTTCCTACTTACCTTTTCTTGACAATCCTCATCTCTTCTTCAAAATGTGATCTATTAAAAACCCAAGTCTAATCATTTGATAACTCACATACAAGTTTATTGATTATTGAATATTAATAATAAAGTTCTTAATGTAACTATCAAGGCCAGTATGATCACGTGTCTGACAAGTCCTCCACCATCATCTTAGTTTAATTTTGCTTCTTCAGACTCATGTACTTACCTTTCCTCAGGGCCGTCCTGCATTCTGTTCCCTTTGCCCAGAATGGGTTTCCACTTCCTATCTATTTGATTCTCATCCATTCTTCCAGTGTCATTTCAACTGTCATTTCCTTAGCTAAGTACTCTCTGGGTCCTTCCCCAAAAATGTGTCTGGGTCTGTCTGTCTAAAACACTAAAATAAATGGTTTCCACATGTATCTATAGTTATTTGACATTGTAAGTCATGTAATGTACTGCTTTCACTATATAGAAAAGTGTTATACTGTTAAACTTATAATGTTAAATTATATGTATGTTTCCCTACATATGCATTTACATATAAGAATGCATATATATGTATATATAAATGCATATATATGTATCTATGCACATATAAATGCTTATATATGTATATATATGTATGTGTATACATATGGTATTACATAGACTATTTATATTTAATTAAAAAGCTTTCTTAGTGGCCAGCCGTGGTAGCTCACACCTGTAATCCCAGTACTTTGGGAGGCCAAGGGGGCAGATCACGTGAGGTAGGGTGTTCAAAACCAGCCTGATCAACATGGAGACACCCCATCTCTACTAAAAAATATAAAATTAGCCAGGTGTGGTGGCTCATGCCTCTAATCCCAGCTACTTGAGAGGCTGAGGCAGGAGAATCGCTTGGAACCCAGAAGGAGGAAGTTGCCATGAACCAAGAGCATGCTGTTGTACCCTAGCCTGGGCACCAAGAGCAAAACTCCATCTAAAAAAAAAAAGGCTTCTCTGAATTTAGACATAGATTTTTATTGTATTATTCTTGTGCATACAAAAGAAGAAAATAAGGGAAATAATTTTAAGTTATGATATTGAGTTCAAGTCTCCCAAATCACTTTGCTATTCAGAAATATCAACGCCATATATTTTCACACAACATCATAGCATCTACTTTCGAGACAGTTGGGGATGCAGCATTATCAACAGACTGAGAAATTGATTTCTGACACCAATAGTCCTTTTTGACGCATAAATTTTTTATACCAGGTCTTCATGGCTTTACTATTTTTCATCTATTTCTAGCTATTTGGAAGATTATTTTGACACCAGTCCCATTGTTTGTTGTGCTATTTGCAATCCTAACTCAAGCAAGATGCAGCAGAGTTTTATCAACGTATGGATATCTTACTTCCTTAGTACTCATAAAGCACTTTCTTGCTACTTTGGAAAAAAATGTGAAATTGTAATCATTCCTCCAATGACAAATATCTCCTTCACTGATATTAAATTTACTTCCTGCTGCTTGAGTTCCATGCTTTTCTGTAGAACCAGTAACTTTTTGTGTTAATCCTGACTCACAGTATAATTTTTTGAATATATTTTAATTGACAATTAAGTATCCTCATGTAAAACCAAAAATATACAACTCAATTAAAACTGAAGACACTCTACGAAGCTCTGACCTGTGTCTTTCTAGGCCAAGAAGAAATACATCCTGCCTTTTGCTTACTTGGTGACAATTATAAGACATTCTGAGTTCACACATATTAAAAAGTAAAAATGTATACATCTCATATTTGGTAAAATCTGGCATTTTAAAATTTATAATGTTTACCAGGTTCATGCCAGTGCATGAAAATAAATCCAAAGGATCAAAGAATGAGTATGTAAGAAAACCAAGCCAAGCAAAGATTATCATTAAGACAAAACATGAAATGATTCAGCTTGCTTTTAATTCCCTTTATTTTTATATGGCTTATATGCAAATCTCTTCTGATAAGCACTTACTGATTGATAATCCTGATCTAAATGTTCTTAAGTGGTTGTAAGTACATTTCAAAGCTTGCAAATCACTGCAAAGAGTCTCAACTTCCTTTCATTATTGTCTGATGGGAGACAGGGTGTGATGTTAGTGCTGTGCCTTGGTGAGTAGCATGATCCCGTGTGGGGCGCATGAAGTCGCTCCTTTGTCAGATTTCCCAGGCTCAGGATTTCTCTCCCAGGTTTTTTGTTTTGCCAAGTCTGTGAATAAAAAGACAAATAAGTTAAAAAAAAAATCATGCAAAATATCTTAATGCTAATTCCAAGCAAAAACATTTTTCTACAGTCATAATGGCAAAAATTCCAAAAGGAAGCAGTCAACTTTTCTCTGATGAAAATCTGCCACTCAGTTGCCAATTGTGCCTACAGCCACTCAGTCTCAGCAGCAGAACAAGGAATAGCACCAAGGCAGGCCCACTGGAAGCCTCACTTTGGGATGATGTGAGTGGTGGAAGCCACGAGATAAAATGAAGATGAGGAGGCAGGTGTTCCCAGGAGCCATGAAGAATGCAGAGAAAAACAGAAGTACTGTGTCCCCTGACTTGAGAGGAGGGCACTCATGGGCTGTGAGACACACAAATTCCTTTTCCTGCAATAGCTGCAGCTCTCACTTTATATTATGCTCACCTTTTTACCCACAGCATCAATCAAAATTCCTAATACACTGTAGGTGTTATTCTATTTTGAGTGATGTTTAACACTGGTTGAGAAAATATTTAAGAAAAATTTGAAAAGACAAGTAAGTACTTCATGTCCAATAGTATATTAAAACATATTAGATAAGAAACAAAAACACTATAGGCTGGTGTGGTGGCTCACATTTGTAATCCCAGCACTCTGGGAGGCCAAAGCAGGAGGATCACTTGAGCCCAAGAGTTTGAGACCTACCTGGCCAACATGGCGAGACCCTGTCTTTAAAAAATACAAAATACAAAATAATTAGCCAGGTGTGGTGATGCATGCCTGTGGTCCCAGGTACTTGGGAGGCTGAAGTGGGAGGATTGGTTAAGCCCAGGAGTTAGAGGCTGCAGTGGGCTATAATTGTACCACTGTACTCCAGCCTGGGTGACAGAGGCATTATCTCCAAAACAACAACAACAAAAATGTGATACTTAGGTAAATAATTTAGATATATACATGAAATATAATAAACAGGTGTTAAAAACACCCAGGGCTATATATGACCTGAAAAATTGTAAAAAGAAAACCTTACTCAGCAATGTGGATAAAAGCTGAACAAAATTGGCTAACTGGAAAAAAGTAATCCAGTTAAGAGTTTTACCGCACAACATATACAAAAAAAATTTGCAGGTAAATATAATTGTAAAGTATAGAATGAGAGAAAAAATAGGTCAGTTAAAAAAAAAGAATGATCATATCTTCAGAATATAATTTCTTTTTAAAGTCAATACAAATATCTTCAGATAAACTTGAAGGTACTTTCACAATTACCTTTTTTGAGGTGTAAATTACATACAGTAAAATTCATGTTTTAAAATGTACAATTAGATGATTTTTAGTATAGTCACACAGTTGTGCAATCATCACCATTATCTGACTGCACAATACTCTTCTCATTCTATCAGCAGGTATTTTCTATTTCCTGCTCTTCTACAGCCTGAGTCATTAATCAGCTTCTATCTCTATAGAACATTTCCTCATGTAATATGTGGCCTTCTATCTCTCTTCTTTCACTTAGCATAATATTTGCAAGTTTCATCCACATTGTAGTATGTATAAGTATTTCATTCCTAATTATGGCTGAATAACATATCATTACATGTAAATAGTACATTTGTTCATTCACTCATTAATTGATAAGTGTTTGTGTTATTTCCACTTTGCCTATTATAAAATATGCTACAATAAACATTCATGTACAAGTGT
This sequence comes from Saimiri boliviensis, assembly GCF_048565385.1. Taxonomy (NCBI): domain Eukaryota; kingdom Metazoa; phylum Chordata; class Mammalia; order Primates; family Cebidae; genus Saimiri; species Saimiri boliviensis. The sequence continues at coordinate 9,385,285 of NC_133464.1, read as the reverse complement.
TTGTGTATACATGGTTATAGACCTAGGAGTAAAACTGCTGGGTTATTTGGAAACTTTGTGATTAAGTGTTTGGAGAACTACCAAACTGTTTTCTGAGGCAGCCTCTATATTATTTTTCATACTCAACATCAATACGATTGAATTATAGTTTTTCCATATTCTCACTAATGTTTGTAATTCTTTGCCTTTTTGATTATAGACATCTAGGTTGGAATGGAGTGATTATATTGAGATTTTCATTTGCATTTTTCTAAATTAATATTGAGTGTCTTTACATGTGCTTACCGACCATTTGTTTATCTTCTTTGAAGAAATGTCTATTTAGATCTTTTTGCCATTTTAAAAATTGGGTTCAAGTACTCTTTTATTTTTGAGCTGTGAGAGTTTTTATTTTATTTTATTTTATTTATTTATTATACTTTAAACTCTGGGGTACATGTGCAAATCATGCGGGTTTATTACATAGGTATACATGCCCCATAGTGTTGGTTTGCTGCATCCATCACCCTGTCATCTGCATTAGTTATTTCTCCTAATGCTATCCCTCCCCAATCCTCCCACCTCCTGCTATTCCTCCCCTAGTCCCCCACCCTCCAGGCCCCAGTGTGTGTGTGATGTTCCCCTCCCTGTGTCTGTGTGTTCTCATTGTTCAACACCCACTTATGAGTCAGAACATGTGGTGTTTGGTTTTCTGTTCTTGTGTCGATTTGCTGAGAATGATGATGGTTTCCAGTTTCATCCATGTCCGTGCAAAGGACATGAACTCATTTCTTTTTGTGGCTGCATAGTATTCCTTATCAGAAATATGACAGGTGGGAAGTCTACTTCCACAGCTTAAGACATAAGTCAGAATCCTTAGGAATCATTTCTGGAAAAAGATAACATAGTCCCAAGACATCAAATTATCTTGAAAATTTTTCATATGAAATGTCCAGCAGTTTTATATATATGTATATAATATATAAAAGAGGAGACATAACATATATTGCTGTCAATTAGAGACATACTGATCATATTTGAAGAATACTAGGTTATCACTGCATTATACAATTTGAAAACAGAAATAAACAGTTGTTCAACTTTTTTATCAACTAGACAACAGTGTAGCTGAGTAATTGAGATAAATTAATATTTATTGACATGATCCAGCTACAAAATAAAAAAAAGAATTAAATTATTTTGAAACTGCTCATGAATAAATGAATCTAGGCAATGCTTATTAGTGGATGCATGACAAAATGAGAAATAATAAAAAATTAGATATCCGCTCATGGAAAATGTCTCTACTTAAGAAATGGCCTTCTCTAAAAGTGAAACAGTCTATTCAAACCTCTACACTTAACTACAGATTTCAAGGAAATACAGAAGAAAACATCAAATTATACTTTAAAAATAACATCAGCAAAACTCAGACCATGTAAAACTCTACAAGACAAATGACCAAGTTTATTCAACAAAAAATTATGCAAGAAAAGTTTAAACAAGAGGAATAAGATACATTCTAATAATTAAAAGAGACTTGTCAATTGAGCTTAAAAAAAAAAAAAAAAAAAAAAAAAAACCTCTAATGTCAAAATACATGCTAACAAGAGATCTTTAACATCAAGCTTTCCTAATGATATCAAGGTTATCAGTAATCAAGTGTCTCAGAAAAAGCAGGGTATGTCTGGAAATTTGAAATGGGTTCCACATTTTCTTCCTTTCTGTGTTAGAAAGGTAGTGCCCTGCCCAGAAAAACAGGCTAGATTTCCAAGTGAAGTTTGTAGAATTGCTTCACAGGACATGTCTTTGCTGGGAACCATCTACACGGCAGCTCTCACTTAGGTGTTTGGGGATTTCCCAAACTGGCGTTGCATGCTGATGTCTCTACAGAACTGTAGTTTCCAAGACTCCACTAAATATGGCCTTACTCAGATATATTGCAAGGCCCTGGCACTCTGGACCTGTGATGGGCATGGCAGCCTAGAAGATCTCTGAAATGCCTTCCTGGTTAGTTTCTCATTGTCTTGACATATAGCATCTGGCTTTCTTCAATTCATACTAATATTCTTATTGAATAAAGCTTGGGCCACACTCTTGGTGTTCTCTCCTATAGAAAAAAGTTTGTTTGTGTTTTTTCTTTTTAAGACACACCTTCACTTTGTTGCCCTGGCTAGAGTGCAGTGGTACAATCTTGGCTCACTACAACCTCTGCTCTCAAGTTCAACCAATTCTCCTGCCTCATCCTCCTTAGTAGCTGGAATTACAGGTGCTTGACACCACACTCTACTAATTTTTGTATTTTTAGTAGAGATGAGGTTTTAGCATGTTGGCCAGGCTGGTCTTGAACTCCTGACCTCAAATGATCTACCTGCCTTAGCCTCCCAAAATGCTGGGATTACAGAAAAAGGCTTTTTTAAAAACAAGCAAACTGTATTTTACAAGGCTGAGATTTTTTTCTTTCTACTCACAGTTTTCTACAAGTAGATTTAAAGAAAAAAGTCATGCAACAAACACCCTGAACACTTCGCTGCTTAGAGATTTCTTCCAGCAAAGGTCCTAGTTCATTTGCTCTTAAGGTCTGCCCTTCACAAAGTCCTAGGACATGGAAATAATTCAGTCAAATTACTGCCTCCCTGTAACAAGGATGGCCTGGCCTTTCCACCAGTTTCCTGTCAGATATTTTTCATTTTTATCTAAGACCTCTTCAGAATGGCCTTTACTGCCTATGTTTCTGCTGGCAATCTGGTCACAACCACCTTGGTAATCACTAAGAAGGAGTGCTTTCCCTACAGCTCTCCTCTTCTTCCGAATACTCCCTAGAATTGCTCTTAGTGCTCCTTGCATAGCAATCTAGGCCTTTTCTCTTCTGCATTTCAAAAGTGCTTCAACCTGTACCATTAACCAGTTCCAAAGACACTTCAGGCTTTTAGGTATTTGTAAAAGCGATCCTCTACTCCTCTGGTACCAATTTTTGCCTTAGTCCATTTTGTGCTGTTATAACAAGATACCTGAGAGTGGGTATGTTCTCAAGGACAGAAATTCATTTTCTCTCAGGTCTGGAGGCTGGCGTTGGCCGGTCTGGCTGCCTGGTGAGGTCTGCGCTCTGCTTTTAACATGGTGCTTTGTCCCTGCATCTTCCAAGGGGAGAAATGCTGTGTCCCAAGGTGGCAGAAGGTGAAAATGCGAGTGAGGTAAAGGCTGCAGGAAGCATTTTTTATGAGGGCAACTGATCCCATTCAGGAGGGAAGAGCCCGCATGACCCAATTACCTCTTGAACATTCTACCTCCTAATACTATCACACTGATAGCACCTGAATTTTAGAGGGGACACATTCAAACCATAGCGATATGTATTCTGTCATATTTAGTACTTGAATTTATTATTCTGTCACTTTGATTTAAATTACGGTATATGCTTTAGACATCAACCGAAATTGAACATTTCTGTTTGCCTTGAAGTAAAAACAAATTCCACTACATTTCTTCCAATATTCTTTTAAAATCAACCAAAATGCTTTTTCAAAAAATAAGCTGAGAATTTCGAAGCAAGCATCTAACGGAACCGAAGTGTAATAATGAACTCAATATGTTCCCTACGACTCTGAATTTTTATTCATGAGAGTAGCATGAGTGGCCCTCCTGGCTCAACGCCAAATTATTCATCTGATATTCCTGGTACATCCAACAATGAATCCAAGGAACTTCAGGATGAATCTAAGTTCTAATATTTACTTATATGTCTGTGAATTCACTCTATCCTGTTTTATATGAGATTAAATATATTGTTGAAATAGAAAATTTCCTGGGTAGCTGATTGCTTGGCATATTTTCAGCACAATAGATCTTACTTGGAAAAACAATAAATGAACATGAGCATTTTCCTTAAATTCAAGCCCATTACTCTTGAAATGCAACACTCTGTCCTTTGCTGATCAGTATTTCCCTTGACCTCTGCACTCAAGGAATGCAGCAGCTTGATTGAAAAAATATTTGGAAGACAATGCTATAATATTTGTGGAGTCAGGTAGTTGGAGGAAAGCTGACAGTAAGTTTTACAGGGGCCATCACCAAATAGTAGCTGGGGCGCAGGGTGAGACGTTGAGGAGAGAAAGAGATAGTGAAAGGAAGAGAGAGAGAGAAAGTGGAAATGCTAATAAAGTCACAGGGATGTGAGTTCTGTTTATGTGTACATTCTCCAGTTTTATTGTTTTTATTATTGTTAGCCTTATGTTTTCAATGTGGCAGTTAGGTGCACCAAATTCGATTCATCATCATCTTTGGTTGAAATTGTTGTTAATGGCTCATCATGGCCCTCTTATTCAATAGTTAAAATATGAATCCCCACAGACATAGCTCACAGCTAAGGAACTAAAAAGATCATGAAAAATGCCCAGCTACATAAGCACGAGTGTTCATCCCAGACCTGATACCTCTGCTTTCTTCCAGAAGGAAAACACTGCCTTCAAATAAATGTTCATCAGTAATTTTATGTTTAAAGTTTCTAGCATATTATTTGTGTCCACAATATATATTTTTTGGCGATAGTTGCTTTTGAGTTTTATTTAAAAAAAATGTATTTTGCTATATGAAGATGTCTATGCCTGGGTTTCTTTACTAAGTTTTATAAATATATGCAATTTGCATATATTTAACTCACTTTCCCTCAAATAATATTCGAGCACAGGATGAAGCTGTAATTTATGAACATTCTCTCATCAGAGAGCAAATATTTCCAGTTTTTCGTTATTGGATGTGCAATGAAACTTATGTTTCTGGTCACATGCACAAAAATTTTCTCTTGATGACATGAACTGAGTGGCATGGCTGGGCTAACAGAGGTATGGACAGGAACTGGGTATGATGAAAATTTTGTGTCATTTTTTTTTCTCTCACTGACAGTGTATGTATAACCTATTGATCCACTTCTTAACTACTATTTGCTTTAGTCACAATTTTTTGCCAGTCTAGTCGGTATAAAACAATAACTCATAATGACCTAATTTATATTCTCACATTTACTGAAAGAGCTGAGCATCTTCTATCTTTCCTTGCTGAGGCTTTTATTATTCCAACATGTTTTCTTTCTCTTATGGTTAATGATGTGCTCTTATAGAAAGTTATGACTGTTTGTGTTTTCCTATTTAAAACCACATTTACAAGGTTTAACTCCACCTTAGCTGGGGATTAATGAGCTATTTGTTTTATGAGCATTTACACTTTGGGCTGAGTGGATGCAACTTGCATATTTTTAATAACCCGAACACCTTAGTTTAAATTATTTGAAAACTTGCCTATTTGAACTTACAGGTATCATATAACTTTCCATAAATTATCTAAGTACATTTTGGAGGAAAATTTGAGTTCAATTTTAAATAAAAATTAAATCCAGGTTCAAAGCATAAACTCTCTTTATTTGTTTATTTATTTTAGACAGAGTCTTGCTGTGTTCCCCTGGCTGGTCTCAAGTTTCTGGGCTTAAGTGATCCACCTGCCTTGACTTCCCAAAGTGTTAATATTACAGGTATGAGCCACCACACCTGACCTCTCCCTGATTATTTTAGAATCTTAATAAAAATTTGAATCTAAAATTAAACATGAGGCAATTATCTCTGTATCTCTAGGTGGTACAAGTAAAAATGTTGTTTACTAGATATTCCTCTTTTTACTTTGATATATTCCAAAAATTTTTAAATATCATGAATTTTAGAATTATAACAATGTTATTACTGTCATCAATTGTCAGTTAATCAATACCCTGATGTCCACGTTGAGGATTTTCCCACCTGCCTTGTCTACTTCTCAAAGCATTTAAAACCAGTGTAGCCACAGACAATAATGTATCAAATAAGTATTGTCAAAGAAAATTTGGGGAGTTATTATTTTTGTGATTTTCAGGAACAATACATTTCTGCAATCAGGTATTGAACTCATTCAAACATTTATGTATTGAGCATTTTCTTTCTGATTGCCCTGTGTTCTGGTGCTAGAGACATAGTGGTGAACCCAACAAAGCCCCTGTCTTTATGGAGCTTCCTTGTTAGAAGAGGAGAAAGAATGCATGTGCGTGTGAGTTTGTGTGTTGGTGTGTGTGTGTATGTGTGTTGGAATCAGTTATTGGTGAAAACAAAAGTAAAGCAGTGTATTGGAAAGAAAGTGGGTGAGCAGAGTGAATGGCTTTGTATCTTATGTCTCTGACTTCCATTCTCTTCCACACGTGGCTGGCCCCATGCCTACCTCCTACACTTCCTTTAAGATCACATTCATTTGACAATTCTTCAAGGAGACCATCCTGTCCTGTGTGAATTGGAATAGGACTTACTATTCTAACCACTTTTAAATAAATTTTTAAATATGGAAACAAATTACTAAGTGAATTCTAAATAATCTTCTGGCAGTTTATAAATAAATACAAAGATACAGTGTTCTGTTTTATGTAAAGGATGTATTTCTCTTCAGTTAATCTTTACTGTATAATGGATTTGAGAGTCTGAATTTCTTGAAAGAAGTTAGAAAATAAAACATCGTCTCAGGAAAGGTATTTTGGGGAAAAAAAAAACTTCAAAGACTACAAATCATAATTATGACTAATTAGAAGTGAGGTTTTGAATCTCCCCTAGCATTCACCAGTTATTGAGGGTTCACAGAAATATAGCTAACCCAAATTTAATTAATGGGCAACAAAGAGATATTCACTAAAGGGGTGACATAATGATGCAGTCAGAACCCATTTATCAGCGTTAAGTAGGCATTGGTTATTGCCCTATTGATGTTCTTTTGCTTACCCATCCAATTTTTAAAAAGACTTGAGGTGCTTTGTCCTGACATATAGGCATGTTAATATATTGAAGACTGTTTCTTTATTTTCTCCTTTAAAGAGTTTTAACTGTGACATAACAATAACTGATTTTCTGATATATTCCCTCAGTAATTTAGTTGCTCCTCCGTTTCTGTGAATCACAGCCAAGTAATTAATCTTTTACCTAAGAGACAGCACTGGCGATGTTAATAAAACACAGGAACAGGAATACATTTATATAAGAGAAAGGACAGAAAAGACCTGTTTTAGGGTGTTATTAAAAGAGAATGTTTTGGCAGGCAGGAAGAGAAATAGAAGCTTGATATCAGTGCATGGAATGTCTCATTACTGCTTAATAGTAGTGTACAGAAGACACACAGGGAGCAGCATTTGGCTCACAATAAATATACTTTAAAAAAAAACACAGTAAAAATGAGGTTGGAAAAGCGTTCATTAGAGTATGAGCTCCATGTATTGCCTTCACTCTGAAGGTTGTTCAGGGGCTGGGGGGCGTGGTCTACAGACAGCACAGCATCTCTTTCTCCCAGGACACACATCATGGTAATTAAAGAGGTGATTAAGATAAAGTGAGGCTGGCATGCCCATTTTGATCAGGGTGATCAGTTCACAAAAGGAAAATTCAGCGCCCTCTGATGTTTCCAGTCTGAAGTGAGGTAATGTTGTGAAAGGGTGTGTTTTGCATAATCTGAAGTCACAGGAAGACAATAAGTTTTGGTGTGGTTCTTAGGCAACCTGTAAATATTTAGAAGACCTTTAATCATTTTTGAAATGACCGTTTTTGACACATGTAAACCGTTATGATGGCTGGAAACAGAGACAGAACGTATGGCATAATTCTCCTGAAAGCTTGTTTTCCTTCTGAAAATCAATGGCAACACCATCTCATGTTGAGTGAAAACACAGAGCTTATAGAATAGATTACAGGAACACATATTTTACTGACATATGGAAGCAGGGCCTATATGATACCAAAAGAGGTAAATAAGAAGTAAAACATTATTTAGCTATGGAGATACTTGCCGGCCAATCATGTACTGTGAGACCTCCTAAAGAATTACTGACAGTGATCATCTTTTCTGCTGTTTTCCTCCTATCAAAATATATTTTAAATAGGGGACATTAAAATATTTCCTGTCTGGAATTTGTTTTTCTTTTTCTTCACTTTTTAAAAATTTGCAATATTCAAGATCAACCGATTCCTCTAGTGTCCTTTAAAACTTATATGGAGGCTCTAAATTGAGCTTTTTATATACTTGCTCAATAATTGTCTGTGTCCATAGAATACCTTGTTCTTGATCTTGAAGCTGTAAGTAATGTGGTGGTACTGTACTGGTTTACCCTCCCAAACTGTTGTACTAGGTTGAGTGTCAGACTAAAGTGAGGAGACCAGGCTCTGGAGGCAGGTGTGATACTAATGAGGGGAGTTGTATAACCATCTGGGTCATAGCTGCTTTATCTTTACAAAGAAAGAATTAAATTAGGTAATTTCTAAGGGACATAATTTTACTAGGTTGGTGCAAAAGTAATTGCAGTTTTGCAATTAAAAGTAATTATGATAGTCAATGCATATGATATCAATTATACCACAAGATCTATCTCATATGGCATTTTCCTACACATACCTTTCATGTTTAAAATCCTAAAGTCCAGAAAAAGGGGGGTAAAAAAACCCACAAACTTCAAATATCTCTTTATTAACACTAATGGTCAAAAACCTCAAAAGTTTATTTTTTAAAATATTCACTTTTAGGTAGATTATATTTATAAGGAAAACAGGTGTTTTACTGGCTTTGCAATGAAACAACTCTACATTAAATTAATTTTTTCATGTTAATTGTAAAAACACTGCATGCAGGAAACTTAGGCTGTTGTTCAAACAACTTAATTTAAAAGAAAAATAAACTAAGATTAGTAAAAGATTAAAATTGATAAATTGTTATTGGAAAATAACAGCGTTAATGCCTATCTGGCTAGCTATTCTAGTAAATGGATTGTTTTCAAAACAGCCAGTGGTTTAACTCATTAACACAATTTTCTTTCATGCTTTTGTGAAAATAAAAACTTATTTGTGAATGAATCAGAATCAATTCCTATTTAACATAGCAATAGAAATAGTCGTAATTTTCTTTATTTTCTATCAGAGATGAAGAACTATTAAATCACATGGATGAGAAATTTTCATTTCTTGTCGGAGATCTAACAAAAAACCTGTCTTCTTGTAATAGGAAGTGTAGGGAATGGAAGAGTGGAAATTACCAAGAGATTCTGTGACCAGGGCCATAGATCCTAGATGTTGAAATCTTACTTAGGTCTAAATGCTTCAACACTAATCTTGACTACAGCCCAAACTACAGTTCGCTGCAAAAAAACATGTCTCTGATGGAAAAATGACTGCATAATACGAAGGTAGGCAGACACTTCATTTTCAGAGATACCCACAATTTTCCAAACTGGCTTGTTCTTTTTCTAGTTAATTGTCCATATGCAAAGTTCACCAATTCTCCAAGCTACAATTCTTAGTCATTCTCTGGCAATTAGACCCAGATGGCAAAATTAAAGGCCCTTCACATCATGGCACAACAGTAATTTTAGTTCATCAAAGATTCTTACCCCATGCGGTTTTTTCACAATTAATATTTAAGTTCCTGTTGGGCAAGTGCTTCATGAACATTGACGTGTACTCTGTAGCTGGAGGGTCCATCTTCTTGTCAAAGCTGATGCAGAAAAGAAAAGTGGGCTACAGACATGATAATTACATAGTGCCTGAAAAGGTGGAAGGTGAGCCACTACAGATGGGAGGAGAGATGAAAGAAGCTCTCACTGCCAAAGAATTCTGAGAGCAACTGCCAACTCTGGGTCCTAACTGTATTGCAGTCCCCAAGCCCGAGAAAGACCAAATAAAAAGAGCTGTAGGATTTGACTGTTAACAGCAATTAATAACAAACACAGAAGGTATTCAGATGATGAAAGCCTTAAAAAGAGCACACACACAAACACACGGTTACCTTTTTGGAAGCAGTGGCCATGCATATAGAGATTTTCCATAATTATTCTGCATTGATTGTTTCTGAAGCTGAGGAAATCCAAGTCTCTATTGCTTAAGAAATATGTACTTCCATTAAATTGACCAGAAGGCATTTTTTCCATCAGTGTTATATACAACACCACCTATTTAATAATATTACGGAGTTACAGATGAGAAACTAGTCGGCAAAATATTTCGTCTCAATTCATTTTTGCAACAAAGACACATGGTTGGTTTCATCATTGTAATTTCAATCAAGGAAAAAAATCTTCAAAGACATTCAGTGATTGATTTGATCCTACAGTTTACGTTTGAGGATTTAAAATACATCTTCTGGCACCAAGTTCAACGTTCTTTGTCCCAATCAGAATCTAGCTCCTAAATCCTTTAGGAAAGACAGTATCCTACATGCCTGAATTTAACATTTGGTTCCAGTGATTAAATAGAAGGGATAGTGGCCACTTACAAATAAAACAAAATGTTACTTTACTCGGTATCTTCCCCTCATGTTAAATCCTAGAGGTAATGTAGCATGAGCCATACTCACACAAAATGTTGTCGGTCTTTGTTCAAAATAGTCAAGTAGAAATAATGTAACAATCTCTAAAATGAACTATTTACTTAAACTTTGAAAGATATTTGGCATTTTAAAATGTTTGAAGAAAGAAACGAGAAAAAAGAAAAGCATATTTAGAATAAAATATCCCTGTGAAACTAAAATTTCATTTAAAAAGAGAAAACAACAGACTCATTATTCTTTCATAATTGATTTCTTCTGGAAAAAAAAAAAGATAAAGTTGACTTTGCTGTTTTTCAAAATATTTTTTTCACAGTGCCTAATAGTGACATAACAATTTTTCTCTGAATGAATCATCATGAAAATAATGACAATGGTGATGATGATGATGATGAGGAAGGTAATGATAACAATAAAACGCTGAGTAATAGTAATTGATGACTAGACATGGCCATATAACAAGAATTGTGCACAGTACTTCATATAAACTAAGAGGTCTTACAATTATTATCACTATTTTAATGAGCAGGGAAAGGAGTCAGAGAGATGAAGTCACTAGCATAGGTTCACCGCCCCAGCAAGGAAAAACACTAGCTCCAAACCCATACACCTGAATTTAGACTTCCTCTTTTTCATGTGGATCAAGAGCTGTACGTAAAACAGCACCACACAAACAAAATCAAATCTTCACTCATGAATTATCATGATCTAAACTGAGATAGTTAGGAAAAGAGACTTAGCAAAAGCTTGAATAATTAGAGTTATTCAAATTATTCACCTGGCTCGAATATGTTTCTTCTTTCCCTGACATAAAAAATAAAAAATGAACTCTGACTGCATTTTTATTAATTCTTTAAGAACTTGTCTAATTTTCATTGCCTTACACAGTTTTTAAAAACACTTCAGGTGTATTAAACAGCACTACATTTACGTTCTCATCATTCATTGTACATGACTACATTACAGCATTTATGCCTTTAATTGCTTTCTTGAATTATACATATAACTATCATTCTCTACTAGTATATAAGCCAGGTAATTTTGACATAGAAACAGCATTATTTATTTGTTATTCTCGGGGCTTACCATTGTGTTGATTCTATATTAGATTCAAAATTAATACAAATTAATTTACAAAAAGGCCCCAAACAGAGCTTTTCACAAAGTAGATGCTTTTTAAAAAGCTGGTATTATTTCTTCTCTCTTAATTTCATTGTGTATTTCATGTGCTTACAACATGCTGTTTGAAGAAAGGTATGAATATATATACTTCTTAACGGTCCTATATGAAAGCTTATAAAACATACAAAAAGTCACATAGGGAAAATACTTTTCAAATCTAAAATCCCTTTGAATTAGAATTAAACAAACAATTAAAAAAAGTAGAACTTAATATCTGTATTGATAATATGAAAAAGGTAGGTCAAAATCTCAAACACAGATTTTCTAGAAAAATTTTTATTACTGTTTTGCCTTTTGCCCCTCATATATATATATACACACACACACACATATATGGCCATACTCTGAAAAATGCAACTAATTTTATTTGACAGTATTTGTTCTCCAAAATCCTTTCAATGCAGCCGGGCGCGGTGGCTCAAGCCTGTAATCCCAGCACTTTGAGAGGCCGAGGCGGGTGGATCACGAGGTCGAGAGATCAAGACCATCCTGGTCAACATGGTGAAACCCCGTCTCTACTAAAAATACACAAAATTAGCTTGGCGTGGTGGTGCGTGCCTGTAATCCCAGCCACTCAGGAGGCTGAGGCAGGAGAATTGCCTGAACCCAGGAGGCGGAGGTTGCGGTGAGCCGAGATCGCGCCATTGCACTCCAGCCTGGGTAACAAGAGCGAAACTCCGTCTCAAAAAAAAAAAAAAAAAAAAAAAAATCCTTTCAATGCATAATTTACCTCCTCTCAAGAAGTTTAGAGGAAAGACTGTGAGGGAAAAAAAGCAGTAGAATGTTTACCATATGATGAAAAAATAATAATAATGTTAATGTCTTCAAATTCTGAGTAAAAAGAGAATGAGTAAAAAAGTTTATATATATTTTCTAAGTATTTTTTCCAAGTTATGTTCTCTGCCTCCTGTGTCTACATCTTCAGAATGAGATCTAGAGACACAGGTTAATTTTAAATAAAATGAAATAGTATATTTATTAAACAGTGTAACTGTCACATTTTTCATGTAGGTTTTTATGTTTAATAACATATATCTTAATTTGCATAAATCCAAGAGCAGCAAACTATCTGAAGAAAAAAATACTACTTAAAAGATATGAACAGACATTTTTTAGAATTTGGATTTTTACAAATTGGGTATAGTTGTGTGTTTTGTCATAATGTAATATGTAATTCCCATGGGCCAAAAATTAGGTCGGGGTGAAGCAGTCAACTAGCTAGGTGAAAAAGTACTATATTTTAAAAATGTGTGTAAAATCCTTGTGATGCTTTAAGTCCAAATAGCAAGTTAATACATACTAGAATGTTTTGATATAGGAAATAAAGTATAGAAAGCATACTCAAATTATCTGCCTGAATTCTTCACTTTCTAAGGATTTTGTTGACTACTATGTATGATTCTACTTAGAAAAATATGATTTCTGTAACCTTAAGCATTTTCTCATCTCAACCAAAGTGGAATCAATTGAATTATTAGGTGTGTGCACACTACCCAAAAGCTCTTTGATATTTTTTGTAGCGATTTATTTCTTCATGAAAGCCATTCTGAAAGTCCTGAGAAGCTTGGGAGTGATTAGACCTTGGCAGGGGTTTTTCATTTCAGCTGGATCAATAATGTGTCCATAGGACACGATTCTGAGACCCTGTAGTACCCCTCATGCTGATCATGCAATTCGAAGTTCATGAGTAACAGATCAATTACTATAAAACAATGTGAAATAAGTTTCATGCCTATTCTTAGAGAAGTGTTAGATTAGCTGACAACAAAACAATTTTAAAAACCTTATGATTTTAACAGCCTGAGCCTTATTAAAATCTAAATAAAATACCTGCATTTACAATAAAAGAAGTGTAAAAAACCTCACACACATTTAAACAATGTCTGTTAAATACTGGATGCAAAATAGAGAAACTACATATGGTGGTTCTAAAGTCACTGAATTTAATTTGTAGAAAGAAGCTTAAAATAAAGGAGAAAATTTAATCTGAATTTAAATCTTTAGAGTCTTCCAGGAAATTAAGGAAAGCATGTTGGCAAACGAGCTTCCCCACAAGCTAGAATACTACACGCAGGAATTTTGCAAAATGTGGTTCCTCTGACAAAGCTAATAAACTGCAGGTAGGGCACATTCCAGGACCGAAAATACCCCGAAAAGAGTCTTCAGATGGGGCAGCATCCCACCCGTTTACTCCAACTGTGCCAAGATATTACAGATCCATGTGTATCGAGAGAGAATGCATACCATCCATGGTTTTTGGCCACCTCCCACAGTGGGGGATGACATCAACTTCAATAAAATTACCAAAAGCGCTAAGTAAGAAAGAAAAGGCTTGGAAACATCACTGCTGGATTTTATTATGTTTCTTGAATCCACAGGCCTCAACTTCTGAGTTTCTGGAAAGGCAGCAATGTTATCTGTAGCAACGTTGTTTACAGCTGGCGTCTTCCACAATAGTCTAAAAGGTTGTTCATTTCCTCTATTCCTGCTTTTGAATGCAACACACTTTCTGGCACATAAGCTATATGTATATTTATATCCATGTCTATATCTCTGTCAATGTCTCAACTATATCTATACATAGATATCCATCTATCTAGAAATATACGACACAGATATATATCTACATCTATATCTAGAAAATATAGCTTTGGAATAAATAGCTACATATTCAAAATATAGAGGCATACATATCTAAATATAAATAGATAAATGCAAAAATATTACAAATATAGAAATGTATTGCTTAAATAAGAATTAATGTTATTTGAAGAAGTATTCCTCAGTAACTTTTTAAGAAACATGAATTAGTCAACAACACAGTATTCAGTAGTCCCTCCTCATCTCTCATCTGGGATTTTACTTTTTTTTTTTTTTTTCTGAGACAGAATCGAGCTCAGTAGCCCAGGCTGCAGTGCAGCAGCACAGTCTTGGCTCACCACAACCTGTGCCTCCCGGGTTCAAGCAATTCTCCCGCCTCAGCCTACTGAGTAGTGGAGACTACAGGCGCCCGCCACCACACCCAGCTAATTTTGGTATTTTTAGTAGAGACAGGGTTTCACCATATGGGCCAGGCTGGTCTCAAGCTTCTGACCTTGTGATCCTCCCGCCTCATCCTCCCAAAGTGCTAGGATTACATGCATAAGCCACCGTGCCTGACTGGTGTTACTTTCTGCCATTTTAGCTACCAGAGTTCAACCTCAGCCTAAAAATAACTGAGTACAGTACAATATATTTATAGAGAGAGACTACATTTATATAACATTTATTATACTATATTATTATAATTGTTCTCTTTTATGACTGTTGTTCATCTCTTACTGTGCCCAATTTATAAATTAAACTTTATCCTAAATATGTAGGCAGAGAAAAAACATGATGTATAGAGAATTTAGTACTACCTGAGGTTTCAGGTATCCACTGGGGGTCCTGAAATATATCCTCTGTGGATAAGGGAGGATTACGGGAATGTTTTGGGGGCCTACCAATTTGGCGAAAGTGGAATGGAGGACAACTAACACTAGCAAGTACCAAGAAAATGTCATTCCTCTTTATTAACATGCCATTTCAGAAACAACTTGACAGTGTATAAAATGTGGAGAGAGCCATGTTCTCTCCTATTCACTAATTGTGCCATCAGGTAATTATTCTGAAAGATATATAAATCTTTAAGCATAAGAAAAGCTTTATTGCAGAGATGTTTATGAGATCATCATTTATATGCCAAGACTTGGAAACAATCTAACTAGCCAGTGATGTTATGAGTGTTTGATAAATTGCAGTATATATACAAAATACCTTTGTATATAGCCATTAAAATAATGAACATTAAAGTTGTTAGTGATGTGAGAAACAGTTCAAATAAATTTTTAAATAAATTATAGTCAGAGAAAATTATAAATATGATATATATCTGTCAATAGCAAAAAGATTTGAAAGAAATATAAATAAAAAGATTTTTTTTCCCCTGGATGAAGATCAGTGGGAAATCTTTCTTTTTTTTTCTGCTTCCTTGTTTTACCCATTTAATCTACCCCAATTCTTCACATTTCCCACAGTGGTATGCATTATTGTATAGTCACATAAAATGATTAGTATCCTAATGTTTTTAAAGGGAGATATGTTGCCCTGAAGAATATATACTAAATACTATGTGCTAGGCATGGTGAATAAAATCTAGATGGGTTTTCATCCTCATGAATTTTATAGAGTTGTCTAGAATCCAAAAGTTAATTAATAAGCATGCTGGCTAGGGAATAATAATTCAGAAACCCATGTTAATGCCTCGAGGCTGTTAGGGAAGAGAAAGGCGTCTGTGGCCTGTTCTCAGGAGTCGGTAGGGAAAAGGGGAAAGCTGAGGAGGGGTCAAACCAGGCCAGGCAACAATTTGGTCTCTGTTCAGGACCTTGGCTTTTGCCTGGGAGCCAGGAAATCTGCATAAGCTTTGAATAGAGGAATGATGAAGATGATTTCAAGAAGGATGAACTCAGTTGAGTACAGGGAGACCAAGGAGGAAGGTAGCACAGCCATCCAAGTGTGTGAGTCCAGGCTTGCACCTGAGACTGGGTAATTTACAAGAAAGGAGGTTTAATTGGCTTATGGTTCTGGGGGCTGTACAGGAAGCATGGTGTCAGTGTCTGCTTCTGTGGAGGCCTTAGGAGGCTTGCAACCATGGCAGAAGGCGAAGAAGGTGCTGGCCATGTCACATGGCCAAAGCAGGAGCAAGAAGAGAGGGGAGGTGCCACATACTTTTAAATGACCAGCTCTCCCAAAACTCACTATCAAGAAGCCAGCACCAAACCATGAAGAATCTACCTTCTTGATCGAAACACCTCCCATCAGGCTCCACCTCCTACAATTCAACATGAGATTTGGGTGGGAATGAATACTCAAACTATGTCACCAGCTAATAAGTGAAGTTGTGTGAGTCTGGACTCGTTCTTGAAAGAGTGGCACAATTTGTGTTTATAAAAGTTAGAGTTGTCTCTACTCAACTGTGCGACTGTGAGGAATTCTACAACATTGATCAGCCACATCCCTCAGGTATAAAATAGACATGATAATGTTACCTGTTTGATAAGGTCACTGGGAGGAGTAAACACCATAATTCATACAAAACATTTATCCCAGAGCTGGACACCTCTTCAGTGTTCAGTGCGGATGATTTTTACTACCTAGGTGGTAGTAGTGAAAATGTAGAGAAGTATCCGAATATAAACAATTTTTAGGGGATGAAGTGAAACTGGTAATGTGTGAACTATGAGAAACAATGGGAGGAAGTGCTTAGAAATATGTGTAATTTGTAGAACTAGAAAGATAATGGCAGCATTCCTTGAGAAATGATAAACAGGTTGAGAATCAGTTTGTATTAAAAAAACAACAACAACTGTGGCTTGATTTTTGAGTATGCTGACTTAAGGTCATTCTGTCCATATGGAGGTGTTGGGAAAATGGTGGTGTCTACAAGTATATTAGAGGCCCCTGAGGACATAGAGCTGTGAATCGGAGACACCGGGCAGAGGTTGAGGTCTTAGGTCCAGGAGATCACCTAAGTTGAACCAGATAGAGGAACGAGGCGGAGACCTGGGACTAAAGTGTAGAGACAGGCAAAGCCTCATGGGAAGGGTAAAGTTTGTGCCACCAAACAGACAGTGGAGGAAGGCAGTGTTCCATTCTCCCTCCAGCACCGGGTCTCCAAAGTCTGTCTAAAGATGCACTGAGATACCCATGAAGCCAAAAGCTTACCCAACACCCATCTCAGCTTCCAGAAGAACAGAAGGCACACAGATATTTTGAAATTCCATCACCCCCCTTCCTCCTCCTCCCTCGGTCTCCCAAGAGGAAGAGAGTGTCATAGAGTTGTCATAGAGTTTTATTTTCTAATTTATATGGGTTACATTACTCTCTAACAAAGCACAAGCTAACACCTGTTTGGCTTCATGTAACGGCATCTTTCCTTTATTATATAAACATGTTTGCATGTGCAATAAACAAAACAAAATGTACATTGAGGAAAATTTATGCAAGTTTTACTGATAATAGTGGTATATCAAGAAGGAACTAACAGTACATCTGATGTAGACAATAGCAAGTAAACAAGGAGAAAGGCATTAGTTCCAAGAATTGTGAGGGGTATGGACAGATGAAATGGTCTTGTCAAACCCAGAACCCAGGAATGAAAGAAAGCCACATAAGACTGAGTTAGGGCAAATACGAAATAATAAATTACTGTTTCTTATAGATATAGATGCAATTATAACCTCAAAATAAAACCAAGTACTGATGGATTTTTTTCAGTATCAAGAATAATGCATAAATCAGAAAGTAATAACACATCATTTAGAAAAAAAAAGAGTTAAAAAGATTGATAATTCTTAAAAACTATGATAGGAAGTATGTGCAAAGCCCTTTAAGGACCTGTGACTAGAACCAGGTCAGAATGAGACACTTGAGGCCACCTTGACCCTGGGTGTGGATGAAGGTATCATAAGGTTTAGAATTCTGAGATCAGATTAGGATCACATTTTAAAGAATAAAGAAAACACTGTGTATTTGGTCAAATTTAGCAGCATAAAATACATGAAATACTGCTGTGTGTGTGGCTGCTATGGGCAGAGAATACACTCACAGACATGATCCAGACTAACCACGTTGGCTAATGGAAACACTGAAAACCCCAGGAACTAGTCCTTGTTGGAAGGTTGTTTCACAAGTCATGCCTGTTTGTGTTTGCATTTATTTATTTATTATGGGACTTGACCTTCCTCACTAATTAACACCTGATGGCAATTTCAAATGGGACTCCATACAGATCATTCCAGGAAGTGATTTTGAAGGTACTAATTAAGCTCTATAGAGAGATTCTAAACCATCGATGTGAATACATTTTTACAAATTCTCAGTACATATTTGGCCACCTGCCTCCTTGTTTCACTGCCTATTTTCACAGCCCTGGCATATAGCAGTGCATATATTAACATAAAAGAGTATGTCTGTAACTCTGACATAGTGTATATTTTTTCTCCTGGAATTTTTTATTTCCATTTTGGTTCAGATGATTATACCTATTTATTTTTCAAAATTCAGAGTTTCTTTTAAAGTATAAAGTTTATTTTCACACTTCTGATTGCTGGAGGAAGAGGAAAGAGAGTGTCATACATCAGACATTCAAATCCAGACATTATGCAATCACAATCACAGGGATTAATAAAGATTAATTTGGTTCCCACTTAAAAAGTCCTAGCACTTCAGCAATACCATTGCGAGGCTTGCAAGGAAAAGTATAATTACCATCTGCTTTTGAAATGTGCTTTGTTGTTGTTGTTGCATAACGTCTTGCTATTCATGTTGGCAATTTGTTTTTATCAAAGTGTTCTCCAGCTACTATTTTTCAAGAAGCTACAGCTGGGTAATAGGATTTATGAGGCAAAGTTTTAAATGTATCCGTGGGAAAATATATCATCCCTATTCAAATAGCCACTTTGCTGGGTTTGCTTTATTTCTTTATTTTGGGCATTATTAGTTGTATTTTTTATTAAAAATACAATATATTTTTAAAAGGCTTTATAATACTATTTCACACATTGTTGTATATTAAAGATTTTATCAACTAAGTTGTCTTCATTCAACTATGTGATTTTTTTTTTTTTTTTTGAGACGGTGTTGCCAGGCTGGAGTGCTATGGCATGGCTCACCGCAACCTCTGCTTCTGGGGTTCAGGCGATTCTCCTGCCTCAGCTTACAAAGTAGCTAGGATTACAGGCATGCACCACCACCAAGCTGATTTTTTGTATTTTAGTAGAGATGGATTTTCTCTATGTTGGCCAGGCTAGTCTCAAACTCCTGAATTCAGGCAATCCACAGCCTCGTCCTCCCAAAGTACTAGGGTTACAGGTGTAAACCACCACACCTAGCTGGTCATTTCTTTTTAATTTATCAAAGCATCACTTATAAGAACAATCTATTCAAACAACTTCTCACCCTCTATTCCCAATGTGGCCATTTGAATGAACTATCTGACTATTCCTTTTGATTGCGTCAACACAGGGCAAGCTGCTACGAAGGCTCTAGTGTAAAGGGGTGGTTAATAGTGTAAGCAAACAAGGGATAATAGAAATGCCAACAGACATACATTTTCTTTGCCTTCTTAAAGAAGTAGTTCAATTCACTGCATATTAGTTGAGATTCTATGACTCAACCTTGGCCTGTGAACCAAATAATTACCTAGTGTTTCAAAACAAGGGAAAAAGAGCATCATTATATTCAAAATGAAAAGTGTGTGTTCGTTTCCAGTAGCATATCTATACACTAAAAATGAACTACCCCAAAAGTATAAAAAAACCTCATTTACAATAGCATAAACAAAAATTCTTATGAATAAATCTAACCCTGTAAAGTGAAAGATCTTACTATGAAAAAAAATTGATTAAAAAAGTTGAAGAAGTCAAAACTAAATGGAAAGATACTCAATGCGCATTGATTGGAATAATTAATATTATTAGAATGTCTATACAATCCAAAGCAAACTACAGATTCAATGAAATCCCTATAAAATTTTTAATGATTTTTTCACAGAAATAGAAGATAAATTTTAAGTTTGTGTAGAATCACAAAGGACTCCATATAGCCAAAGCAATCTTGAACAAACAGAACAAAGTTAGAGACATTATACTACCTGATTTCAAAATATATTACAAAGACATAGTAATCAGTACAGCATGATACTGGCATAAAAACAGACACATAGACCACTGGAGCAGAATGGAGAGCCCAGAAATGAATCCATGCACATATTGTCAATTGATCCTTGAAAAAGGCATTAAAAGCTCATAATGGGAAAAGGACAAACTCTTCAATAAATGTTATGGGAAAACTGGAGATTGACATGGAGAAGCATAAAATTGGACCCTCCTCTTACCCTATTATAAAATATTAACTCAAAATAGATTCATGACTTAAATGTAAGACTGTAGAAGAAAATGTGTGAGAAAAGCTTTTTACATTTGTCTGAGCCGTGATTATTTGACAATGACTCCAAAAGCACTGCAGAATTAACTACTTAGTCTTAAAAATAAATGAAGCCCTGCCATTTGTTACAATCTGAATTTACCTAGAGGACATTATGTTAAGTGAAATAAGCCAGGTACAGACACAAAAATACTTCCTGTATCACTTATATGTAGCCTCTAAATGAACTGAAGTCATAGAAGAAGAGAACAAAATGGTGGGTACCAGGAACTGTGGGGGGTTGGGGTGCAGAGAGTGGGAATAGACACATGTTGATCAAAGGGCACAAAGTTCCAAGTAGGAATGATGGGGTTCTAGAGACCTATTGTTGCAGCATGGAGACTACCATTAATACTAATCTGTCACATGCCTAAAAACTGCTCAGAGAGCAGATCTTAAGTGTTCTTGCCACAAAAATGTTGTGTATAATGTGATGAAAATGTTAATTTGCGTGATCTAATCATGTCACAATAGATATCTACATCAAAACATTAAACTATAAACCATAAATCACATAATTTTATTTGTCAATTTTTCCTTAATAAAACTAGGGAAAATAAGTAAAATCAATAATTAAAAAGAATATTTAACAACAAAAACAACATAAACAAAGATATTTATGTAGTACATTCCCAACATTAGCACCAGCGTTCTCTATTTTCTCCTTTCTTTGACTCTATTGGCTTTCCTGAAATTATTTAACCTTGATATGGAGCATTGTCAGCAACTAAGAATTATTCATATATAAATACATATATACTTTTTATACTACTATAAATTATTTAGGTATAAATATGTATATTGATTTTATAATATCATTTTAATGAAGATTTCCATTGCTGTGGTCCTTTTCATCTTACAGAAACAAGGAAAAAAATAGGTATTTTGCCCTTATTCAACACACTTGCCTAGTGTGTTTTCTGAGTATCAGAAGCTGGGGATGCAATAGTGAGCAAGAGAGGCCCAGAGCCATCCTTTCAACGGGCAGGAGAGAGTAGTGCTTTCCAGGGTCAGACCACTGAGCCTCAACTCCACTTCTATAAGCTGCAAGATTCCTACTTGGGCAAGCCACTCAACTTCTCTTGTGCTTTGTGCTTCATATTTCTACATTTTTTTTTTATAGATGCAGTCTTGCTCTGCTGCCAGGCTAGAGTGCAGTAGCAGGCAATCTCGACTCACTGTAACCTCTGCCTCCTGGGTTCAAGTGATTCTTCTGCCTCAGCCTCCCAAGTAGCTGGAACTACAGGTTTATGTCACCATGCCCACCTAATTTTTCTGTATTTTTAGTAGAGATGGCTTTCACCATGTTGGCCAGCATGGTCTCGATGTCTTGACCTCATGATCCTCCCGCCTCGACCTCCTGAAGTGCTGGGATTTCAGGCATGCGCCCCTGCTCCTGGTCTATTTCTACAATTTTACTGATGATGTTGCTAATAGTAGTCATAGCTCCTTGAAAGCATTGTTGCCATAATTAAATTAGTTAATATATGTGCAACTACCCTAGCACAGGCTAGCTCTTACTATCTTGCAAAAGGTAGAGGAGAGTTTAATTAACAAAGGCAACCTCTTCATTGTACCCTTTGTTGTACTTTTCCAGTCTGGATTCTGGATCATTTATGGTATTGGAGGCTTAGGAAAAGAGAACAGGTCCAGATGGGAAATAAATTAAGGTAGATGATAAAGAATATGAAGAGGAATACATGGGAGAAAACAGAAAAGAGAGAGAGAAAGATTTGGACTGGAAAAGTAATTGGAAATGAAAAGGTTTTGGGGCAGTTGTAAGATATAAAGATTTGGGTACAGAAGAAAAGGTGTTATGAATGTTCCCTGTGAGATATAATTTGAGTTTCCTTGAGTTTACAACAGTCTTTCGATATGCAAAAGTAGCTATCTTTGTGCTGATGAAATTATCCTTTTTTGTTGGACACTGAATGATGGTGGGAGCCCCAGGATTTTTGTAAGTGGAATATTTCTCAATAAACTAAGTATTGAATGAACACACCTAAAAATAATAAGGAGTCTTCTGTGACAGACTCACAGCCAACATTACACTGAGTGGGCAGAAGCTGGAATAATTCCCCATGAAAACTGGCACAAGATAAGGATACCATCTCTCATTACTCCTTATGAACATAATACTGGAAGTCCTGACCAGGGCAATCAGGCAAAAGAAAGAAATAAAGGGCATCCAAATAGGAAGGGAGGATGTCAAACAATCCCTGTTTACACACAACATGATCCCATATATAGAAAACCCCATAGTCTCAGTCCAAAAGCTCCTTCATCTGACAACTTCAGCAAAGTCTCAGGATACAAAATTAATGTGCAAAAATTGCTAATGTTTCTATATACCAACAACAGTCAAGCTGAGACCCAAATCAGCTTGGCAGTCCCACTTGCAATTGTCACACACACACACACATACACACACACACACACACACACACACCCCAACTAGGAATGCAGCTAACTAGGGAGGTAGAAGATCTCTACAAGGAGAACTTCAAAATATCACTCAAAGAAATCAGAGATGATACCAAAAAATGGAGAAACATTTCATGCTCATGGATAGGCAGAATCAGTATTATGAAAATGGCTATATTGCTCAAAGCAATTTATGGACTCAGAGCTATTCCTATTGAACAGCCATTGACATTCTACAAAGAACTAGAAAAACCTATTTTAAAATTCATATGGAACCACACAAAAGCCTGAATAGCCAAGGCAATCCTAAGAACAAAGCTGGAAGCATCATACTACCTGAGTTCTATACTCATCATACTACCTGAAACTATACTACAAAGGTTATAGTAACCAAACAACATGGTACTGCTACAAAAACAGACACATAAACCAATGGAACAGAATAGAGAACCCAGACACCTGCAACTGTCTGATTCTTGACAAACCTGACAAAAACAGGCAACAGGGAATTACCTATTCAACAAGTGATGCTGGGGGTAACTGGTTAGCCATATGCAGAAGATTGGAATTGGACTCCTTCATTACAACATATACAAAAAATTAACTCAAGATGGATTGAAGATTTAAATGTAAAACCCAAAGCCATAAAAATCCTGGAAGACAACCTGGGCAGCACTATCCTGAACATAGGAATGGGCAAAGATGTCATGATGAAGACACCAAAAGCAATTGCAACAAAAGCAAACATCAACAAATGGAATCTGCACAGCAAAGTAAAGAATCAACAGAGTGAATGGACAACCTACAGAATTGGAGAAAATTTTTGCAAACTATGCATTGTACAAAGGATTAATATTCAGCATCTATAAGGAACTTAAACAAATTTACGAGAAAAAACAAACCACCTCATAAAAAGTGGGCAAAGGACATGAACAGACACTTTTCAAAAGAAAATATACATATGGCCAAAGAGAATATGAAAAAAGGAAAACAGCACTGATCATTAGAGAAATGCAAATCAAAACTACAACAAGATACCACCCCATACCAGTCAGAATGGCTTTTATTAAAAAATAAAAATAAATAAATAAATAACAGATGGAGGCAAGGATGTACAGAAAAAGAAATGCTTATACACTATTGGTGGGAGTGTAAATTATTTCAACCATTGTAGAAGACAGAGTGGGGATTATGCTACAACTTAAAAACAGAAATGCTGTTTGACCCAGAAATCCCATTACTGAGTTTATAACCAGAGGAATATAAATTGTTCTATTATAAAGACACACAGGCATATGTTCATTGCAGGACTATTCATAACAGCAAAGGCATGGAATCAACCTATATACCCAATAATGGTAGATAATATATAGCAAATGTGATACATACATTCTATAAAATACTATGCAGCCATAAAAAGAATGAGATCATGTTCTTTGCAGGAACATGGACACAGCTGGAGGCCATTGTTTTTGGCAAACAAATTTAGGAACAGAAAATGAAATACTGCACGTTCTCACTTATAAGTGGGAGCTAAATGACGAGAACTCATGGACACATAGAGGGAAACAACACATACTCGAGTCTATTGGAGGGTGGAGGGTGGAGGAGAAAGAGGAAAATAGTGACACTAGGTTTAATATCCAGGTGACAAAATGATCCATACAACAAATCCCCATAACACAAGATTACCTATGTAACATACCGATACATGTAATCTGAACTTAAAATAAAAGTTAATTTCTTTAAAAAAGATAAAATCCTTGAGTTTTAAATAAGCTATCAGAGTTGAGATCTAGAACAGCAGCAAAACAGCTTAAAACCTGACAACCGAATACTTGGAAAAGAAAGGTCTATTATTTATTGAAAAATTTGCCTACACTTTTACCCATCTTTTAGAGGTTGAAGTAATAAAATGGGTTGGCAAAACTGAGGTCTCTTAAAAATGAGGCCATGCCTTCAGCATCCTCTGGAATAAAAAATCATTCTGATAGTGCTGTTGAAAAAGTTGACCCACAGTACTTGTTTGTCAACCTGAAAATTCCTAATGAAACACAACTCTCCATAATTTCGGACCAAGTACTCCATTAGGCAAAAGTAGAAACTCTTATAGAGTGCATAAGAGCACTCTATAAGACAGCAAAGACACAGAATCAACCTAAATGCCCATCAGTGGCAGACTGGATAAAGAAAATGTGGTAGATATACACCATGGAATACTATGCAGCCATAAAAAAACGTGGATGTAGGAGTTTGCAGGAACACAAATGGAGCTGGCGGTCCCTTAAAAATGAGGTGGTGTGATCAGCACTCTCTAGAATTAAAAATTCCTGGCCAGGCATGGTGGCTCACACTGTAATCCCAGCACTTTGAGAGGCCAAGGCAGGAGGATCACCTGAGGTCAGGAGTTCAAGATCAGCCTGACCAACATGAAGAAACACCATCTCTACTAAAAATACAAAATTGGCTAGGCAAGGTGGTACAGGCTTGTAATTCCAGCTACTCAGGAGGCTGAGGCAGGAGAATCACTTGAGCCTGGCAGGTGGACGTTGTGGTGAGCCAAGGTTGTGTCATTGCACACCAGCCTGGGCAACAAGAGAGAAACTTCATCTCAAAAAAAAAACAAAAAACAAAAAACAAAAACAAATTCCTGTTATAGACTTTTGGAAAGCAACATATTTTTCTGTTATCTAAACCTCATCTACACAGATGAGGTTTAGATAACAGAAATACTACAAAGATATTCTTTTTCTCACTTAAGATATATTAAATGAAGATGACGTTACATAAATACTATAAAGGATATTCTACCAATTGCTTAACCCTCATTCACAGTATTGTCATAGACAGAGATGCCTTTTTGGGGGCCTTTGCTGCTGTTACTTTTTCATCTTAAAGCAACAAAAATAAAAAATATGTCTGCATTCATTCATTCAGCAAACATTTATTAGATACATTCTATGATCCAGAAATGGAGACACTATAGTGAATAAGACAGAGATGATTGATTTCCTCATGGACTTTATATTCCGGGGAAGCTTATACTGCAGGTGGAAGAATGATATCATTCCTACTCTGGTTATTATTTTTTAGTCAAATTGGAAAACTATGGTAGAGTATTTTTAAAGAAAAATGTGATTTAATAAAGCATATTAGGTCCCTGCTCACCACATCCGATCACTTCCATCTTTATCCCAGGTTCTCCGCTGGATCCTGGCTTCCTCATACTGGCTGTTTCCTTTGCAAATTATCCTCCTCCACCTCAACTTGCCTGGTGTGGTTAGCTTCATTTATTTATATTTCTCAGTGCCTTTAAAGGTGAATGTCTTTAAATTTTCTAATAAAATAAATTGTTATAATATTCACATATGAAATTATTATTTTTTCCAAAGGCAATTTCATTGAAAAGCAAAAAAGAAAAAAACACTCTTAGGGGATATAATATCTATACACTTAGGACCGAGTTTCTCATAAAAGATGTTTTCTTCACTGTGGTCTACCCTTATTCTAATATCCTATTTCTCCATATGTATGTAGTTTGAGCTGTGAAACTTGGTTTATTTTCGTGACTGTACAATTTCTAGCGATTATTTGGATAGAATTGTCACATAGATGGGTATCAATTGATAAACAAAAAAAAATACCGCATGTGGAAGAATTTTTTGCTAAGTGGAACAGATTCAGGCAAATCCTGATTTTATGGATTTTGAAGTTTCCATCCTTTCCAAGATTACTAGTGACTGAATGATTATTTTTCCTAAGAAGATCTGCATTGGCCTTATTTCTAGACATTTTTTTTATATTCAAGTAGAAGCTATTTAATGAATTGTTGTGCATTACATTTCGTGTGACCCTTCCTTTCACTCTTCAGACTTCCAAGGATGTAGTAAGACTTTCAGAGCAAAGATCAATGTTAATATGCTCAGCATAAAAAGCATTATAATTTTCCAGGATGTAAGAAGTTGAATGTGTATAGTGCTTACATTGTCGTTTTGTGAACAGACTGATAAAGTATGGTTCAGACTTTCAGAAAGCCTTGAAATGAAGTCACCACAGTCGGGTAATTATATTGTTATTGATCACATTTCAAGATGCTCAAATGATGTGCTTAAACCAACTTTATTTTAGGCAGTCCTCCTAATATAAAAGAGATTCTTTTCTATGTTTGTTGACATATGTGATTCTATTGTTCTTCATATAGGTCTGATATTGGACATTTTGAGAATGGTTTACCATGACATCCTATATCTTTATATTGAAAAACTCATTTATTTTAGTCAAAATGGCGTGTACACTCATTTAAAGGACAGACTTTGCGTACATGGTTTCTCTGAGCCATTTCTAAGTGATGTAACGCTCAGGATAACCAAGATACTATACTGATTATGACTATGGTCTTTGGATTCAGAATGCCTGTTTTGGAAAACTGGCTCTTCCAATTTTTTAACTGTGTGACCATGGAAACATTATATAACCTCTCTCTGCCTCAGCTGCCTCCTTTGTAAAATACTTACCATAACAACATAAGATACCCCATAAAGAAGTTACATATGTGAATTCCCTATACCTGGCAATATACAAACTACATATTGGCTTATTATTATTATATATGATTATGGTTTTACATTAGGAGGCCTCTGTAGCAATTGGCCTGGATTCCTGGGTGTCATGAAAAACAGTAAAAATATACTTTAAAAATTCATGAGTAGGCTTACTTGAAATACTCACTTTGTTCATATTAGTTCCTAAAACCTCTGATGAGTTGGGAGGAGTTTATTTTCTTTGCAAATGGCCCATCCACTCAATCTACAGGTGATACCTCTTACATACCCTCAGTACAAGCCTCCCTTAAAATAATGCTTTTGAGGCAGGCAGATCATCTGAGGCAGGGAGTTTGAGACCAGCCTGACAAAAATGGAGAAACCCCATCTCTACTAAAAATACAAAATTAGCAGGGTGTGGTGGTGCCTGTCTGTAATCCAGCTACTTGAGAGGCTGAGGCTGGAGAATTACTTGAACCCGGGAGGCAGAGGTTGCTGTGAGCCGAGATCATGCCATTGCACTCCAGGATGGCAACAAGAGTGAAAGTCTGTCTTAAAAATATAAATAAATAAAGCAAGCTTTTGGCAGAATGCTGTGGCTCACGCCTGTAATCCCAGCACTTCGGGAAGCCAAGGCCGGCAGATCATGACGTCAAGATATTGAGACCGTCCTGGCCAACATGGTGAAACCCTATCTCTACTAAAATTACAAAAATTAGCTGCGCTGGTGGCAGGTACCTGTAGTTCCAGCTACTCAGGAGGCTGATGCAGGAGAATCACTTGAACCCAGGAAGTGGAGGTTGCAGTGAGCCAAGATTGTGCCACTGCATTCCAGCCTGGTGATGAGACTCTGTCTCAAAAAAAAAAAAAAAAAAAGCTTTCATGTCCACATTTTAATTCTCTTTTAGACATTCTTGCACAATGAACCTAGCCTGAGCTGTCGATTTCCTCCCGTAGTATATGCGGCCACCATGAGAATCTACCTCACCGATATCTAACTGTAGTAACCACCCCCAGCTACTGGGCTTTAAAATCCATGTGCACTGAGGACACAACTCCCTTGGGTGGCTGTGCCCAATGACTCAATCCTGCAAGGACACTAAGGCAGAAACATTGCTGGGAAACACAGACTCCTCTGACAGCCAACTTTGGCTCAAACACTTTTTGATGGTCTTGCCGAGACACTTTTAGACAGCACATAACCATCCTTGCCTCCCTGGCTTCTGCATTCAGGATCCCCCTGGACTGCACTGGCTCAGCAGCTCTCAGCCCCAGCCCTGTTCTCCCTCACATAGGCATGCTCGCCTAGTAAAACCCTTGCTCATCTGACCCTGCTGTAGTATCTGCTTCTTGCGGGACTGGGAAAAACAGTCATTGCAGGTCTGAGTGGCAGGAAATGGGCACATTACCCAGGGCATTTAATGTCAGCTTCCACAGTCATACTGCTAATAGGATTTGGCTCCTGTAGAGCCACAGTAATTATCATCATCCCCTGTTTCTATGTCACCAACGACTTTTCAGTGTGTCCTCCACATGTGAATTGAGTTTTATGGAATCCACAAAAGAGTGAAATTGTGAATGACTTAAATGCTCTGTGTAACGCTTTAAAGAAAAAACAAGCACACAGCAAACCCAAAACACATGCAGGTACCCTCCCTAGGCCTACTTATTAGATAACACAGAATGACACATGGAGATATAGCCTACTCTATTCCATGTATTTAAACTTTCTTTCAATGCTTTTTTCTATTTCTTTTCATTCAGTCATGGAATGAATACTTATTTTGCAGGAAATGATTTAATTTTTACTAAAACTAACACTTATTGCTATTACTCCAAGTGATCTCGCTGTTTCTTGAAGAGAAAACAAAAAAGAAAAAAAATGCACAACTTTTGATTATTCTTGGCTATACAATAAACAAAACACACATAGCAAATCCAGAAATGTGTCCTTGCTTTTTCTCTCAGACCTGCTTGTCCCACAGTTTTCATCTTAGTAGACTAAGCATTGATTTAGCAAGCCAGAAATCTGGGTGTCATCTTTGAACCCTCTCTTTTACTCACTTCCCAAAACAAAATCATCAACCCTTTCTCCTATAGGTCACTTTTATTCCTACCTTGAGGACTATTGGATGGGTTTCCCAGACCAAGAGATGGAAAATTACATTTCCTTTCATGCAAAATCTCCTTATTCTGATTTTTTTTTTTTTTTTTTTTTTTTTTGAGATGGAGTCTTACTCTATTGCCCAGGCTAGAGTGCTGTGATGCAGTCTTGGCTCACTGCACTTTCACCTCCCAGATTCAAGCACTTCCCCTACCTCAGCCTCCTGAGTAGCTGGGATTACAGGTGCCTGCCATCATGCCTGGCTAATTTTTGTATTTTTAGTAGAGATGAGGTT
This sequence comes from Saimiri boliviensis, assembly GCF_048565385.1. Classification (NCBI taxonomy): domain Eukaryota; kingdom Metazoa; phylum Chordata; class Mammalia; order Primates; family Cebidae; genus Saimiri; species Saimiri boliviensis. The sequence goes on along the minus strand of NC_133464.1, from coordinate 9,355,392 downwards.
TCACTATGTTGGCCAGGCTGGTCTTGAACTCCTGACCTCAAGTGATCTCCCCGCCTCGGCCTCCCAAAGTGCTAGGATTACAGGCATGATCCACTGCACCCAGCCATTCTGATTTATTTGTCTTCACTTGTTTCACTTCCTGAAACGTAATACTGTTTCTTTTTCCTTCTCCCACTACATGTTAAGCTTCCTGAAGGGGTATATTTCGTCTGTTGTATTTCCTGCTTTAAACCCAGTGCCTGGAATAGGCCTTAAACTTACTAAGTACTTAAATAACTATTTGTAGAATGATTGATTAAATGAATAAAATAATATAAATGAATTCTAAATTTAACACATGAAAATATTTATGTGTTAAATGTTTGAATCATCTACAGATATAATATGATTTTTAGAATGAGATAAACCATTTAGTAAAATTTATGTGTTAAATGTTTGAATCATCTACAGATATAATATGATTTTTAGAATGAGATAAACCATTAGTGAAATTTAACCAATCCAGGGCTGCCCTGGATCTCAGTGACTAGATATGAATAAGATCAGCTTCAGCTCTGGCTATTCCAATTTGAAATATAGTCTACCAAGAAATGTTTAAGGATTTGAAAAACAAGACTACATCTTTACCATTCACGATAGGATTCCTTATTTTAAGTTTAAAATTTATTTTTTGTTTAATTTATAAGTCACAAGATTGAGCCATAAGAACCAGACTATTAATTCCTATCTAATTTCAGTGTTAACACTTTAATTTTAATCATATCTGTTGCTTAATAATTAGATCACTTGTTAATGTCAAATTTTGCAAGTTCAATGTCAAATCCATATGGTGCTGTTCATGTGTGTGATATTGGTGACTCAGTGAATGCTCAGTGACTTCATCAAAATTAGGTCATAATAACTAACAACAATGACTCCTTACTTGATTTAGACCCCTTCCTCTGCCAGGGTGGATGTCAGATGCTCCTCTGTTTGAGGCAAAGTGGTGCAGCTTGTTTTCAATTCTCCTTCCTACTACTTATTTCCCTGATCCCTAACCTTGGCTTTAGAACCTTATTGGCATTAGAACTTGGAAAAGACACAGAAAAACAAAAACTATTGCTTTCCTGGTAGTTTTGTGAATGAGCTTTATGGACTGTGGACCTAGCAGGTGGTTGAGGTGGCTCTCTAATAGGGGTCTTTGTGGGTTCCCAGGAGACTCCCCTGGCTCTTGGTGTCTTCTATCCAGGTTCCTTGACCCTCTGTTTTCTGTGTGGTTTCCCACCTTCCCCTGTCCCTGTGTATCCAACAGCAATCTGCCTTGCCCTGTGCACATGTCTCCTCTGTCCCCATATATCCAGCAGCGATCTGCACTTCTTTCTGTGCTGGTTCCTTCCCTTTTGAGGTGACCCTGTCAACAGAACCCAAGGGAACCACATCAGTCTTTTCCATGGGGTGTCCTACTCTGCTTCAGAAGAAAATCAATGCATCTCTTATCCTGAGAAATTCCAGGAATTTAGTGCAATACAGGAATAAGTCTGCTTTTTCTGCAAAAGCAATTGTTTATCTGATCTTGCACCCTCTAGATTTCATTGGTGGGAATTAAACCCTTTTCCAGCTCCTCGATCACATTTAATCTCTCCAACTATTCATATTAAATGCTTTCCTTTCAAGAGTGACTGTGATTGACAGCAAAAAAAAAAAAAAAAAAAAAAGTTAAAACATTACATCTTTTGAAAATCTCCTTCTCTTCCCATGTTGCAATCCACTTTTATATCCTTCATCCAATTGAGCAATTCAAAAGTTGTTGAGTGGTTTCACTGGCATTGCCTTTGTGATTTCTATATTTGGTCCATAATGTAGCATTCATTAGTTATATTTTGCCTTTAATGAAAACCTTATTTTTAACATTATTTGCTTGTTGTTGATAAACGTTACTTAACAGGTGGATTTTTGTCTTAAATATAAGAAAGCATAGTCCTAAATCTTTACACAGGCTGATGCCTTCTGGAATTTAGCAAATACTTATTGAATATCATTTATGTGTTTAACTATTTAATATTTAAATTGAAATTTAAAGGGAGAAATACTTTAAAGTATAGTTATGATATAAATCCCTAAATTATATGATTTTAAATATACTAAGTTATTTGTAAAATAACCGTATAAATTATTTTAATATAAACGTCTACTCTGTTTCTATATGTTTGTATTCTATCAACTTTCTTATTTTTTAATTAAAGATGAAGTTTTACCATGTTGGCCAGTCTGGTCTCAAACTTGAACTCCTGTCCTCAAATGATCCTCCCACCTTGCCTCTCAGTGTTCTGGGATTACAGGTGTGAGGCACCACACCCAGCATCTATCAACTTTCATATTTAGAGAATATTCAAGATAAATGCTATCTGATGTAGATATTAAAAATATTAAAGATTCACACAATTACTTTCCTCTTAAAATGCCATTTACATTTTATGGTCTAGAGGGCATTACTTGATATTTTCCAAATATTTTCTTTAATTCATTTAGCTCACCTCATTGCAACATTAATATATTAAATCATTCTTGCATCTCTATAGAGAAATACCTGAGTCTGAGGAACTAATAAAGAAAAGAGGTTTACGTGGCTCACAGTTTTGCGCGATTTACACAAAGACTGTTGTGAGGCCTCAGGGAGCCTACAGTCATAGCGGAAGACAGAGCAGGGAGCAGGAACATCACATGATGTACATATAGCAAGAGCCAGAGGGAGAGAATGAGGGGGGAGGTGCTCCACACTTTTAAACAACCAGAGGTTACAAATACTATCACAAAGACAGCACCAAGTTATGAGGGATCTGGCCCCATGATTGAAATACCTCCCACTAGGCACCTTCTCTGGCACTGGGGATTACAATTCAGCATGAGATTTAGGTGGGGACAAATATCAAAACACTGTTATTCCACCAATGACCACCTTCCGAGTAGCAAGTCCTTCCTATGTTGCAAAATACAATCATGCCTTCCCAACAGTGCCCCAAAGTCTTATTTCATTCCAGCATTAACTCCATCGTCCAAAGTCTCATCTGAAACAAGGCAAATCTCTTCCATCTATGAGCTTTTAAATTTAAAAAAGAAGAATTAGTTACTTCCTAGATACAATGAGATTATAGGCATTGGGTAAACATTCTCACTCCAGAAGGGAGAAATTGACCAAAAAGAGGGAGCTACAGGCCACATGCAAGGTTGAAATCCAACAGGGTAGTAATTAAATCTTAAAGTTCTAAAACAATCTCCTTTGACTCCATGTCCCCACATCCAGGGCACACTGGTGCAAGGAGTGGACTCCCAAGGCCTCAGGTAGCTTTACCCCTGTGGCTTTGCAGGGTGCAGCCACCAAGGCTGCTCTCATGGACTAGAGATGAGTGCCTGCAGCTTTTCCTGGTGCAGAGTTCAAACTTCTGGTGATCTACAGTTTTGGGGTCTGGAGGATGGTGGCTCCATCTCACAGCTCTACTAGGTCATGCTCCACTGGGGACTCTGTGGGGCTCTGGCCCCACATTTCTCCTCCAAATTGCACTGGTAGAAGTTCTCCTCCCCTGCGACAGGCTTCTACCTGGACACCCTGGCTTTTCCATATATTCTCTGTAATCTAGACAGAGGCACCCAAACTTCCTTCACTTTTGCACTCTGTGTGCCTGTGAGTTTGATATCACATGGAAGCTGCCAAGGCTTATGGCTTGAACTCTCTGAAGCAGCAGGCTGAGCTCTATCTAGGGTCCTTTGTGTTAAGCCTGGAGCTGGAGAACCTGGGACGTGGGGAACAACGTACTGAAGCTGTGCATAGCCTCGGGTCTGGCCCATGAAACCGTTCTTTCTTCTAAAGCAGGCGACCCCAAACTACGGCCCGCTGAGGCCATTTATCCGGCCCCCGGCCGCACTTCAGGAAGGGGCACCTCTTTCATTGGTGGTCAGTGAGAAGAGCACAGTACGTGGCGGCCCTCCAACGGTCTGAGGGACAGTGAACTGGCCCCCTGGGTAAAAAGTTTGGGGACACCTTTTCTAAAGTCTCTGTGCCTATGATGAGAGGGGCTACTAAGAAGGTCTCTGAAACACCTTTTCAGGCTTTTCTTCATTGTTTTGGATATTAGCATTTGGTTCCCTTTTCATTATGCAAATTTCTCTAGCAAGTGGTTGCCCTGTAACCTGCCTGAATTCCTCTCCTGAAAAAGCTTTTTCCAAACTTTTAGCTCTGCTTCCTGTTTAAATATACATTCCAAATTTAATTCATTTATTTGCTCCCACATGTAAGCACAGGTTGTTAGAAACAGCCAGGGCATATCTTGAACACTTTGCTGCTTAGAAATTTCTTCTGCCAGGGACTGGGCACAGTGGCTCACACCTGTAATTCCAGCACTTTGGGAGGCTGAGTTGGGTGGATCACCTGAGGTCAAGAGTTTGAGACCAATGTGACCATCATGGGAAAACCCTGTCTCCACTAAAATTACAAAATTAGCCGAATGTGGTGGCATATGCCTGTAATCTCAACTGCTTGGGAGGCTGAGGCAGGAGAATCTCTTGAACCTAGGAGGCGGAGGTTACAGTGAGCCAGGATCCTGCCATTGCAGTCCAGTCTGGGTAACAAGGCGAAATTCTGTCTCACAACAACAACAACAACAACAAAAAACAAACAAAAATTTATTCTGCCCAATACCCGAATTATCACCATGAAGTTTAAACATCCATGTATCCTTAGGGAATGGACACAATGTAGCCAAGTTCTTTGCTAAGGCATAACATGGGTGGCATTTACTCTAAATAAATACTACCAATGTTATGCCTTAGCAGAAAAGTACTAAATAAATTAAGCAAGAAAATAAAGCAAAGAACAACAAATTCATTATTTACCTCTGAGACCACATCAGCCTGGATTTCACCATCCATGTAACTATCAGTATGTTTGTCGTAACCATTTTACCAGCCTTTAACAAGTTCCAAACTTTCCCTCATCTTCTGTCTTCTGAGCCCTCCAAATTCTTTCAAACTTTGCTCATTATCCAGTTCCAAAGTTGCTTTCACGTTTTCAGCTTCTTTACAGCAATACCCCACTTACGGTACCAATTTTCTATATTAGGCAATTTTTACATTGCTATAAAGAAATACCTGAGATTGGGTCACTTATAAAAACACAAGAGGTTTAATCAGCTCATGTTCTGCAGGCTTTACATAAAGCATAGTGCTTGCATCAGCTCAGCCTCTAGGGAGACCTCAGGAAGCTTACAATCATGGTGGAAGACAAACAGGAAGCAGGCCTGTGACCATGATAAAAGCAGGAGAAAGAGAGAGAGAGAGTAGGGAGCGGGTGCCACACACTTTTAAATGAATAGCTCTTGGGTGAACTCACTATCATAAAGACAGCACCAAGCCATGAAGGATCCACCCCCACGATCCAAACACCTCATATCAGGCTGCAACTCCAGCACTACGGATTACAATTCAACATGATATTTGGGCAGAGACAAATATCCAAACTATGTCAATAAGCAATATTTTTAGGTATTCTGTAGCTTGATGTAAGCATCACTGCGAGCTTACCTTTTCTAGCCTATGTGGTTCTCTTCAACAGAGTTCTACTATTACCAGTCTCTAAGATGTAGAAACTGATTAAATTAAACATGATTTATCCCTAAATATCAGGTCATCTGAAGCTATACTCTATTCTGTCTACCTTAAAACTTATGGCTATGGATCCTAATTTTCAGTCTTCATCTTATATTCGCTAAGTGGTACTGTCAAAGCTAGGAAATTATTAAGAACACGTAACTTCCTTCTCACTTTCTTATTGTCAGCACTCTCGGAATATTTTAATGGACTTTTGTGAATATCTAATTGGCTTCCTATTTCCATCTCTTGGTAATACATCCTTAATCCCATGTCTATAATAACCTTTCTAAGCAGTTCTTTGAATTTTATCCAAATCCCATCAAACACACACAGGAACATATCATAACCCTTTCATGACCCTTTCAGTCTCTGGAGGCCGAGATGTTCGAATTGCCCTCTTGAGAGCTCTGAGAGAAGCAAGTTGAGAAGTTGAGAAGCAGCATCTCATGGCTACTTCCAAAAGCTAGCTAAGATTCTTTTGCTTCACATCCTGGGCTTCCAAGAATAATTTTAAGTGTACCATCAATTTTCCAAAAAGCCAATCCCTCTGGTGAAAAGTGGAAGACTGGATAATGTTGGTATCTAAAATGAAGTTCACCAGAGTTCATTATTTAACACTTCCTGTCATCTGTCCTGCCTTCCACTTGACCCTCCTCTAAAACTATTTCTATCCAAAACAAGAAAACGCAAATACTGATGAAGCCATGTAGTTAACTGTCTTACCATCCCGCAGAAATGTCTCCACAGTCTTCTTTAATTGTTTAATTCTCATTATAATAGCATTATTTAAATTCCATATCCTTTCCTGACCACTCGAGCTGCATCCAAATTAAATTCCTGCAGCTTTTTATTATTGCCACTATTTATGTTTCACTTAATGCTATTGCTATTGAATATGGTTTTGATCATTGATAAATGTATGTCTCAAAGTCATTTCCAAGTCTCACTATGAAATGCTATAGCATTTTGTATCCCCTTTGCTTATCCTGTTATCATTAACAGTGTGAGGAATGGATAGGTATGTGTGGTTCACAGTAATGGTTATTTTAGAATAATAGTATGAAGACAAGAACAAAACCTTCAGTACATACATTTTTATTGATTTTTAACTAGAAGTGTTTTTAGAAAGTGAATTTAATCAAACTGTAAGATCCAAACCAGAATTAGCTCTTATAGTTTATTAAAGCAATAAACACACAAAACATAAGAATGCTTTAAAATTATTTGCTTATATTACCTCATCTTAAAAACTTCTCCAGAGTCCCATTAACTGAGATAAGTTCCCCAGCAATAAGCTCTCATAGCATCCTGTGTATACACTGTTTACTAGGCCTTGGGCTATTTGAGTCAAGAAATATGCCTTTTAACTAATAGGTCCCGATGCTTAATACAGGGCTGACAAAGTGCATGGAATATAAATATTTGCTAACTGAATAAATATACCATAAATTAAAGTGGAGTTTTAACTAGCATTTTTGTGTCACTATTATACAAATTATAATTTCATTTCTAAAAATATTTAAATTCCTCCAATGAACCACAATTCAATTTATCTAATTTTTATTTATATGACACAATTTTCATGTTTTCTCTACTTTTATTATATTATATATTAATTGTAATGGTTTCTAATGAATGGTTTTATAATAGCTAATAATTATTTTTGAGAATCATGCAGTAAGTTAAACAGCTATAATTTTCTTTTGCGTTTTTTCTGGTATAACATGTTTATATGTAAAATATTAAAGATGAATCAAACTGCTGTAAGATTTCTCTCCAATGTATTTCCAACAATGTTTTAGCATTTACCATCCTAAGGCATTTAAGTCAAAGCACACTATATCACAGTGCAATGTGCATCTCTATATTAGGCATATGGCCTGTCTGTCATCTTGTAGGTTTTAAATTTAGAATATTTGCTGAAAGACTAAAAGCATTTTATATCCATTGAAATAGTTGGTCATAGAAGGTTTAAACTACTTCTATTATCAGTAATAAAGAAATGCATATATAGTAGTCAAAATTGGATATGTGAATTTATTTTGACGATTTGATATATAATTTAAGTAACTTCTTTAAATAATCATATTCAGACTCAGTTGCAACAGGGGTCAACAAGTAAGTATTGAAATATATAAACAGAATTAACAAGTTCATGCCATTTTTTAAATCAACTTCAGAGAACTGCCTTGAGTAGATGGAACTTCAGGCTTTAAGGCTTTTTTGGTGTCATACTCAGTATTCAGTCTTAGCATGAAAATGTTTGTCATCAATACTGTTGACAGTTTTCTCCTAGCAATGAATAGAGGTAATGTGTTCTTGATGGCCTAAACTGGCAACATTTTGTGGCAATATATGATCAAGTGGCAGTTTTGAAATAATGTTCCCCAGAGAAAACAGAGGGTTTTCCTTCTTTTATTTTCTAGGGTCAGTTTGGCTTATTCTGTGTTCTTATCTCATAAAGTGAGCACAGGTTGAGTTTCCCTTTTCCAAAATGCTGGTACCAGAAAGAAGTGTTTCAGATTTTGGATTTTTTCAGATTTTGGAATATTTTCCTATACATAATGAGATATCTTGGGGCTGGGACCCAGGTCTAAATAGAGAATTCATTTATGTTCATGTAGACTTTACTCACAAAGTTTGAAGCTAATTTTATTGGATATTTTAAATAATTTTGTGCATGAAACAAAGTTTGTGTTTTCACTTTCACGTGTCACATTATGTCAGGGGTGGGATTTTTCACTTGTGGCACTGTCGGTGCTCAAGAAGTTTCAGATTTTGGAGCACTTTAGACTTCAGATATTTGGATTAGGGATGCTGAACCTGTGTCCTGATCTGAGAGCATAGCTGGCATTGGGAACCACTGTTATGCTCAGTGGCGAAATACTCAATTTGTTCTCATATAGCTTTTCAATGACAAGCTATAACAATGAAAAGTAGAATTTGTCAGACTAATTTGTGGCAACTTGAATTTAAATATTACATTACATAAACTATGGAACTCTGAACCAAACCAAATTATTAAGAAATAAAATATAAATATGACAAACAAATCTAGAAAATTAAATCAAACAAGTTTCTAATATATCTATGATCTGAAATATCCTATAATCCAAATATATTCAAATCTCAGAATTTTTATCTTCCAAGGTTACTTTTTCTTACATAATGTGAATTACTGGTTTTGAACTGAAAAATTGAAGAGTTCTGTTTTGTTATGATTTTTGATCATATATTTCAAATTTAATTTAAAACTTGATTCTTGTTACTGTTTGGGTATTAGTAAATTAAGAAACATTTTTACACATCACTCCTTTTTTATCAGAAATAAAATTAAGCAACATTTCCACACATCATTCCTTTTTTTCAGAGATAAATTTAAGCTAATAGGTAAACAACAGCATTGGTGTGTCAGGATCACATAAGAAAAAAGACAGTGGGAACGGTTTAGGAGATGATTGTTTTAAGAATATGTTATTTTATAAGATTCTTTTTATATGTAAGTCTTCATAAAATTTAACTACTGCAATAAAAAATTGTATCTGCAAAGCAAGTATCAAAAATCAATACAAAACCAGGTCAGAGCTATGGAAATGTCTCCTATTCAAATAGACTCTTCACTGCAAGGACTTCATAAAGTTTGTTTCCCCTCTGCTGAAGAAATGGGCGAGAGGATCTTTTCTCAAATTTGTATTTGAAGGTGGAGACATTAAATACCCCTATGTGTTTACCATTTTTGAGGCTTTCTTGCTTCTGAGCCTGGAACATACTTGCTGCCTCTCCAGATTGAGGGAAAAGACATGCAAACTCTTAGAACAATAAAACTATAGGTTAAAGGCACTCTTAGTTTTCTAGGAGTTCCATAGCAAAGTCCTGAAGCCTGGCTGATTTCAGCAATATATTATCTCACTGTTCTCGAGACTGCAGGTCCAAGATCCATGTGTCGGCAGTTCTGGTTCTTCAGAGGGGGATGAGGAAGAACCCGCCCCCCCCATACTTATCTCCCAGTTTCTGGTGGTTGCAGGCAATTTTTGGCATTCCTTGGTTTCTATTGCGTAATTCCTATCTCTGCCTTTATTTTCATATGTTTTTCTCCCCACATGCATGTCTGTATCCAAATTTCTTCTTTTATGAGGACACTAGTCATATTGAACTAGTAGATCCACCTGAGTCTGGGATAACGTCATCTGAACTAAATATATCTCAAAGATCCTCTTTCCAAATAAGGTCAGATTTTGGAATACTGAGAGATAAGACAACCTATAAATTTTGAGAGAACACAGTTCAACCCATAGCAGGGATAAATTCATTAATTCACAGATTAGAGAATCAGCGCTAGAGGAGTTAAGTAGCTAATCCCAGTTTTCAGATTTAAAGTGAGCAACTGATTATGTTAGAACTCTTTTGGCACCTGCTCTTTCCAATACCACAGGTGCCTTCCACAAATAAATAATGGCACAGCAGACATCTGCATCTTCACTAAAAGCGGATTTGTGACTAAATGATTAAAATAAAGCTAAAATTTGTTTAATTACAAAATTTGCAAGTAGTGATTAGTAGGCAATAATGGGATATTTTCTTCAATATTTTCCTGGAATAGAATACATTTTGATAGACATCGTAAATTACTATTGTACATGCAAACTAAAATCTATGGTGCTCACTTCGAAATAATTCTTTCAGCTATCTTAGCAAAGCTGCTTTTCTTTCTTCCTTGCTTCCTTCCTTCAATCCTTCCTCCCTCTCTTCGTACCTCTTTCTTTCCTCAATAGATATCTCTTACAAATCTTGCCGTTAAAAACAATCCGTCTTTAAGCTGTTTTATTCATTAGAATATTTTAAATATTATACCCAAAATGCTTAGAGGAAAAAAATGGTGGCAATAGAAGGAAAAATAGAGCTGTATTCAATATCAATGTATGGATCCAAAGTCGATAATTTGTGAAGTCATTAAATTTAAATTATTATCTATCCATTCTCATATTTGGAAAATTAGTTCAAGTTAATTACATAGATTATTTATTGAGTTGCTACTATGTGAGAACAATAAATCAAAGTTGGATTTTTTTAACTCAGTGCTACAGGATCATCTTGTAACTCAATGATACATGATCAAACTTATGTGACAATAGACAGAATAACTTACATTTTCAAAATGTGCTTTAATTAGTGTCTGCATGACTCTGGTTCTGTGTTTGATTAACTTTCGGAGGTCTTCTTTTACATAAAATTAACGTATAAAATAGCTCAGTAGACAATGAATAGGTTAAAAGAATTGATTATGTGGACATAATATTGAGTCTATTGATTTTTATTAAATCTTAAAAATAATTTTAGATTTCATATTCAAGATAGGAACTATCAATGCTTTGAACCAAATTTTAAAAGTGTAATGATTTGTCTTGATGTGTACTTGAGTTTGGAAATACATATATGGGTATTGAATTTATTTTAGAAGGAAAAATCATAGCAGCCAATAATTACTGCCGCAATTGGATAATTGTGCAGTCAATTGAGCAGTTCCAGTTGCAATTGGACACTTTCCACTTATCTCTGAGTTGTAATTAACCAATTTCCGGCATAATTATTTCTACCTGGGCTTTTAGGCACCTAAATTATTCTTCCACATGCTTCAAAAAATTATTCTTCCACATGCTTCAAAAACATGCTGCAATGTTTATTATTTCTTATTTGGATACCACTGATTGTTCTGAATTTAAGGCAGTACTATCAAAGAGAGTTCCATTTGGGTTTGTTACTTCAGACTGTAAATGGAATTCATCGGCAGACTAAAGCTGTTAGCACACACACACACAACTGCTTTAAAAGCATTGAATAAATTGAAAAATTAACTTCAACAAACAACAAGCCAGTTCAAACTATTTTTTGACAGAATTGACTTTTTGACCAATTATTAGCTGAATTGATAGTTTGTTTCACATCAATTGTCAATTTACTGAAAACTCTTTGAGAGTTTAAATAAGTTACTGCCAAAATTGTGCTTGCAGTTAAGTAAAATAAAATTTAAATATATAGTACAGAATTATGCTATGTAAAATATGTCAATAATATAATTTTACATATGGTAACATATCTAAACTTGGTATTTTGACCTGTCACATTTTTTGTATTAAAATGTTCTGCAAATGCTTACCTGAATTTCTGTGCCAAATGCCTTCATCAGCATTATAGTGCATATTCTGAGTGTACTTTTATGCACATGGTATGTGTAACTTTTCTAGAATAAATAACTGCATCTTACTTGCCTCATATACCAACTGTCGCAAGTGTCTCCTGGTTACTAGGTGTTTAATAAATGTTTGTTAAGAATCACTGTATAACACAGAAGTCAATGCTATCTTATTTGTCTTCACTTTAAAAATATGTTTTTTGTTTGGCTTGTTTGTCTGTCTTTAACTAGAACTGTGACTTTATTTAATTTTTTAACATTTAAGTTCAGGGTTGCATGTGCAGATTTGTTTCATAGGAAAATTTAGGTTATGGGGGTTTGTTTTTCAGATTATTTCATCACCCAAGTATTAAGCCTTTTACATGTTAGTTACTTTCCTCTATAATTTAAGACATATTTGCAAGTAATCATAGGAGGACACCAAATGAGAAGTGATATTAGACATCATACAATTTGAATCAGTCTGAAGAGATTAGGTTTCTGTTGAGGGGCAAATTACAAGTAGGCAACGTTTTGATTGTTTGTTTTTAAATGGAGTTTTTGCTTTTGTTACCTGGAGTGCAACGACATAGTCTTATCTCACTGCTGCAACTTCCGCCACTGGGATTCAAGCGATTCTCCTGCCACAGTCTCCCGAGTAGCTGGAATTACAGGTATGCACCACCATGCCCAGCTAATTTTTTGTGTAGAGATGGGGTTTCACCCTGTTGGCCAGGCTGGTCTTGAACTCCTGACCTCAGATGATCCACCTGCCTTGGCCTACCAAAGTGCTGGGATTATAGGCATGAACCACTGTGCCCAGCCTGTGGTAGGCAACTTTTAAGTTGATCTCTGAAGAGTTCCAACTCTATTCACATCCTTGTGTAATGTCATTTGAGGTGATATGAACTGTACTTAGTAACTAGCTGCTAACAGAAGGAATACATCAGAAAGCTTAGGCTCTCATTTTGAGATTAGGTTATAAACAGGATTATGACTCTGCATTGAATGCTTTCTTTCACCCTATCCCTCGTGTGCTCTGAAGGAAGCTGCCTATGGAGAGACATACATGATACGAAACTGTGGAATACCTCTAGCCAACAGCCAGAGAGCAACTGAGGTCCTAAATTCAACAGACCCTAAGGAACAGGATCCCACCAGTAACCACACTGGTGAAGTTAAAGAGGTACCCTCGCCAGTGGAGACCTCACAGGTGATCACAGCTCAGACAGTTCAACTGCAACCACATGAGAGGCCTTGTGTTGCAGAGAAATGTGCAGAAAGCTGTGCCACAGCTCTGACCAGGGACAGTTAGACAATAAGTCTTTGTTTCTTTAAACCAGTCAGTTTCAGGGAAATTTGTTGCACAGCAATAGAAAATAACTATGCTGTCATTAAGTAAACTAAAGAGAAAGGAGGAAAGATCAAAGAGGAATTAAATACACTTTTAATTTCTTCTCATATGAAGAAAAAGAACTTAACTGACTATTGCCCATTGTTCTCCAGCAATGGAAGTAACCTAGAAACGAGTTAGTCTTGATCTTGGTTTGTATATTCTTCAGAGAGAGGTTTTGCATTCTGTAATGGGGAGGAAAAACGTCGCATCTAAAAAGTATTGTTTAACACAAAAAATCATGCCATGTTCATTTTCTATTACAATTTTATTTCTCAGTTTGTCTCTCAATATTCCATATAAATTAAAGAAGACTAAACATTTCTGTTCTGCCATGGTTGCTCCTTGTACTTTTCAACTATAAGCTTGGAACTTTTCTGGTTCCCTTAAAACAACTCACAGTTAGATATGCTACCCAGAGATACAGCTTCCTCTGCAGATCCTCAGTGGGTGCTGTCATTGGCATCCTGTCTTTCAGCCAATTCCAATGTATTTTTGCATATCAATTATTTCTTCTTTTAGAACTATTATTATTTGTTAACTTTATGCTGTGGTTATTGTAGCATGGCCTTGATACAGAGGAGAAGAGATTGATTGTCAGTAGTGTTTGTCTGCCATCCTGTTCCCAAAGTGGAAGAAGCTTTGGTCATGGAGCCTCTCAGAGCACTGGGTTTTCTTCAAAAAGTTCTCACCTGGGTGAGCAGGACAGGCAGTTGAGGAAGCAGATCCCTAACTTCTCTTTTCTAAAATAAATTATGCTAAAATAATTGTATTAGTTTTAAATATCTGCTTTTTCATTCCATCTCCTGTATTTAATAGGGTTATAAATTAGATTTATTCAATCAGCTTATTTAAAAATCATCTTTTCATCCCAATATCTTCATTTTTTAGAACAAAAAACTAAATTTGAGAGAATGATATTAAGATTTCTGACATTATAAAATTATCCAAATGGCAGAATCTAAACCAGAAACTATGTGAACAAAATAGATATCCAAAATGTTTAAAGTTGTTAGTTAATTTTAATTACGGCATTTTAAGTGGAAATTAGTAAGTGTTGGCACAAACATCTGCTAATATGGTATGATCCCACATAAAACTTCAACAAATATTGTTCATTATGAGTTTATTTCTAGGTTAAAAAAATTACTCTTCAGATTTTATTTAACAACCACAATTCTATATATTCTTTGCTTTTTCCTTTACATGTATAAAAATATTGTTAAATGCTTACTAAAAATGAGACTACAAGGCTGCCTGGTGGAAATATGCTATGCAGTCACATAAGATGCTTCAAGAAATGTTACATTGTCCATGAAACAATCATAAAACATTCAGACGCGTGCAAATACCAGAGATACAGAAGCATGCCCTGCCACATACTTTAATTAGAATTGGACTCAGGAGTTCTGCATGGAAGAATTTTAACTTGACCAATAATTGGATTTTGGACATGTATCTGGCCAATGAATGAGGGCATTAGCAAAAGGCTCTACAATGTTTTCCTTGCAAGAAATGCACTTTGGAAGAGGATAAATGTTGGCAGGAAATAAGGGCTGAAAAGCAAGACCTGGATTGTGGATGGAACTGCTTTCTCAGTACATTGTGAGGTTCTCCCTGACCATCCTCTGAACAGGCCAACAATAGATTTCCCTAGCAGAAATTACAAAGAGGACAAATGCACAAACAATGTGAATGTAATTCATTAATGTTAGAATGAACTTCACAGAGGAAAAGGAGAGTGGAATAGATTCCACCACCCTGGGAACCTCAGAGTGCTCACAAAAGAATCATCAAGGCATTTGTTTGAAGAGTCATTCAGGAAAAAGGCAGATGTCTTGCCAGATAAGTAAAAATGTACCTAGAGCATTGAGATTTAAAGGTTTACAGTGAGTAAGACTATTTTTTGATAATGAATGGTAGCAAAAGGCCAGGTATATAAGTTAAAGATGTATGTTGTTTTCTCTATTTAAACAATTGAATGAAAATTTCTTTTAAAAGGAACGTCTGTATTACCAATTTTATGATACTAATAATATAAGTCAATGCTTATAAGTATCTCCATGCCCATTCTTTTTAGTAGTAAATATAATAATATTTTAAATTTTCTGAAAAGAATGGGCTTCAATTTCAAGAAAAAATTAAAATTGTCATACTCCTTTGTTGATAAAAGGTAGGCTAAAAAACATATTTTTTGAAAGTATATCATATTTTACAATCTGATTTATTATAGAAAAGATGTTTTAAAAAATAAAGTATTATATCACAACATTTATGATTGTGGGAAACATTTATTTATTTATTTATTTATTTTATTTTGAGACAGAGTCTCACTCTGTCACCCAGGCTGGAGTGCAATGGCACAATCTTGGCTCATTGCAACCTCCGCCTCCCAGGTTCAAGCGATTCTCTTGCCTCAGCCTCCTGAGTAGCTGGGATTATAGGCACGTGCCACCGCGCCCAGCTAATTTTTGTATTTTTAGTAGAGACAGGGTTTCAACATCTTGGCCAGGCTGGTCTCGAACTCCTGACCTCATGATCCACCTGCCTTAGCCTCCCAAAGTGCTGAATACTTATTTCTTAAATTATTATACTATATACAAGGCTCCTGTATTTTTGATCATTTCTTTCTTTCTTTCAACATTTATTTAACCAATATTTATTGAGCTGCTATTACAACATTTTATTCCAATAACTGGAGTGCAGACAGAAGGAAGATAAGCAAACAAGAAACCTCATAGAATTCGCAGAACTTTAGAGGAAATAACAAACAAATGGACAAGTGCATTAAAATATTAAAGGTTGTGCTAACCATTATGAAGATTTTTCTAAGTGGTTTGTGTTAAGAAAAAATGAGAGAGATATTTTGATGCAGTAGACGAAGAAGGTTTATCTCTTAGGAAGATTATTAAGTTGAGGCCCACATGAAGATGAGGTGTTATAGGAAGATCCTAATAGAATCTGGATAAAGGGAAGAGCAAATACACATACTCAGAGGTGCGAAAGAGCTCTGTGTGCTTGGGGGATGTGCTGTGTGAAGAAGCAATGGCAAGAGATGTGTTTGAAGAACTATAAAAGTTCCTTATTTGCCTTGGGGTTGAATTTGATTCCCCCCACCCTACCAAATGCAATATACTGTAATAACCAAAGAACCAATTTGATTTGATTTCCATCAGAGTACAGGGAGTGTTTATTTTTCATCCATTCTTTCTTCCTTCCCTGGTAATGGAGCTTCTGATTTTTGAGTGGCCACTAAAGATTTTATTTTCCAGCTTTCTTAAATCAACACAAGGTCATTGAATGAGTCCTTGCCAATGAGCCGAGCTGTATTCTGAAAACAAAAGGTACTCCCCTTCTCTCCATTTCCTCTTTATCTTTGTTTGGATTGTAGACATGGTGGTGAATCATCATGGAGTGTATTGATGAATGCATGCTAGGGATGGCAGGTCCCTAGATATGTAGAATGATTCTGGACACCGTATATTATATATAGCTATCTTATATTTAGACTACTACATAAAAAATATGCTACATACACTCTGGTCATTTTGGTCTCTGTAAACATTAATCTATGTAAATATTATTTTAAAGAAAAGTCCTTTACTGATACAATGAGAAGAATAGAACATAGCAAGAACAGAGTTAAGGAAAAGAAAAATGGTATTTTAGTTGTCTATGATATATTGCTGGCTTAGACTTGGCTTTTGGAGAGAGAGAAAAGAGGAAAGGATGGATTTGCTGTTTCGATTTGTATTTAAAGTATAACAATGGCCTTGGTTAAGAATCGGATGGTCGTATATGGATAGAAGAGAGAGACCTTGATGCCTCTAGTTTTCTGACATGAACAAAGAGGTGGCTGATGATGACTTTCATCAGGATTAAAAAGACTAGGGAAGGCGGGCTGTGAGTATTGGCAATGGGGAAGTCATAATGGCTGCATGTGTAGATGTCAAAGATTTAGAGAGTTTCATGTAAGTGAAAATAAATAATTTTGAGAGGCAGTGTGGATGAGAAAATACAGTTTTCTTGCTCATTTGAGAAACAGGGGATATAAATAATGCATCATATAATTTAATGTATAAACCAGTACAGGATTATGTCAAAACAAGTGTAAAACATGACTAATCCAGGGAAATTGGAATAGATAATCACTCTAGGTATCAAGGGATAGAAACAGCTTTGACCTAAGTAGATTGTAATGAAAACACTATCAACAGGGTTCTGCCAAAGCAGCAGATGAAGTTTGGGGAAGTAGGGGAAGTAGAGGGCATAGGTGATTAGCTACTCATAAACATGATATTGCAGCAGGCATGGAAAACTAATAAATAATATTTCATGAGGCAACTTAATGATCAGTGAGTCAACTTAGTGTTATGTAAGAAAAATAAGAAATAGAACAAACCAAATCTCAACAAATCTATGTCAGTATATGGAATTTTGTACAGCATTTCAAAATAATTGAAGTAATGTGTTTATTTGAGTGTCTATGACCTTACTATTCCTCTTCCTAATCTTTCAGCTTTCAATAATTAGTGTTTAAATTTCAAGATTAACTGGTGGTTTAGGTAAAGTGTACAGTCAGTTACTTTCACTCTCCAGAAATAAGAAATATATTATGTCTCACTTTAATTTAAATAGGAGAGGTATTTTACTTTTGCTTATTGTTTTTCTTTATGGAAAGGAAATATGTTTAAATTATATAGTGGCCAGCAAAAAAAAATCAAAATATTTAGTTATTCAATCTCACCCAAACCTGCTACTTTCTCCTGCATTAAATTTTTATTTTTTTTAACTTGTGAGTCATGTATTTATTTGGAAGTAGAGACTTTTTCTTGTAACACTGTCATGTGGGACAATTGTCTCCTCCTTATGGAGTCATGGAGTACATAATGTGCTCTTCTCACTCAGATTTGAGTTCTGTGGTGTCTTATTCACATGGTAGGTGCTCGATAAAGGTGTGTGGGTTGTCTTTTCCTTTTGGTAGATATAAATAAATTGAATATATCCACATTTTATTTCAAGTATGAAATTTTTCTTATTTCGGTAAGAATTTACCTATCTGATTTGTCAAAATAAACCATGGTTAGTTAATTTGAGTCAATTTGATTTAACATACTTAACTATGTAGACAGTGGACTGAGAATTTACTATTTCATGCTATGATAGGCAGAATAATACTCACCACTACTTAAGATGTCCAAATTATACTTCTAATATATGTTACTTTAGAGGAGTATTTTATCTTATATGGCTAAAGAGATTTTAGAGATGTGATTGAGACAAAGGTGTTGAGTTGGGAAGATGATCTTTGTGCAGGACAGAATGGGGAAGGGACATCACAGATGTGGAAGTTCAATTATCTTACTGTCTGCTGGGAGTTTTTCACTTCTACATGGCCCAGGGAGCTGTCTTATCTTCCTGTTTGAGTTCTGGGATATTTCTGGTAATAAGCTCAGTGCTGTATATTTGCTTTTAGTTTTTCTTGTGGGTGGAGGAGGGAAGATTGCCTCTATTGACATTTTGGAACTAGAAGTCTCCCCAGTTATTTTTCAAAGTTAGTTGATGAGAATAATAGGAAAAGAAATACTGAAAATGTAGATTTAGAGAGATGGTTGCTTCCTGTTTTTGTCATTATATATTTGCTACCTATAAAAGTCACTTGAGTATTAAATCAATATGGAAGTAAAGGCTGTATTTTCTTAAAAGATTAGATAAAATTTAATATTTTCCTTTATGTCAGAGAATGTCCATCTAGCAGTATTTCATAACATCTGATAAATTTTGGGAGGAAAATGAATCTTTAATTCTAAAGAAAACACGTAATAACAATTTTAAGAAAAGCTCACATGGAATATACCTTATTAAGAACAATGAAACATGAATTCTTCATTCATTATTTAATTTGAACAAATAAGGCAATAATGTCTTTGCCAACAAATCCAAGAATTTCAGGTGGTTTAAGTTTAAAAAGAGTTAAAATTCCTAAAGGATTCTTAAGAACTAACAATAACCTGGATATGACTACAGATCTAGAGAAAACTTAGAATTTTCAAAGGAGCAATTGCTATCAACTGAATTCTGCTAGGCTCTTTCTAACACTAACATTTATATAGAAAGCAAGGAGGAGGAAGAGGAGAGGGAAGGGTGTCAGTGGGGTGGGAGAGAGGAGGAGAAAAGAAGGATTTTTTTAAAAAAAAAGCTTTGGCTAATGAATAGCATTTTATATTATTTATCTTCCTTCTGGCAGCAAGATGCTTACAATGGGTATTAGTTATTTTTACACATGAGACTTCTTAAAATCTCTGTGAATGTTTCACATTTTTCTTTTTATACATTAAAATATTTAGTTGACAAAGATTGTACATATTCAAGGTGTACAATGTGACAATTTGATATGCATATACACTGTGTAATGATTATCACAATCAAATTCACAGATCTATCACCACTCATGTTATACATTAGATGTCCAAAATGTGTTCATCTTATAATTGATAAAGCTTGTACCCTTTTATCAGTATCTCCTCATTTCCTCAAACCACCAGCCCCCAGAAACCACCATTCTATTTTCTACTTCTATGACTACAACTTCTCTAGATTCCACACATAAGTAACATCATACAGTATCTGTCTTTTGTATTTTGTTTTTTTCATGTAGCATAATGTTTTCCAGGTTTATTCATGTTGTTGCAAATGGCAAGAATTCCTTCTTATTTGGCTTAATAATATTCTATTCCATTCACATTTTCTTAATTCAACTGTTGATGGACACTTATTGTTTCTATATCTTGACTACTGTGAATAACGCTGCAATAAACAGGGTGTTGGAAATAACTCTTAGAAGTATGGATTTCACTTTCTCTGGATATAAACCCAGAAGTGGGATTGCTGAATCATATGGTAGTTCTATTTTTAATTTTTTAAGGAACATATGCTTCATTTATTTTTAAGTTCAAAAGTGAGATTCCTAATAGTTTAGCTTTGTCTAAACTTTTTAAACAAAATCTGATTAAACTTTTCTGATGTTTGTCTACATAGAATTTGCATAGAACCAGTGAAGGCTGGCATTTATACTTATGTTGACTGGCATATTGGTAACATTGAAACTACCCAACATGAACTTGAATATAAAATCAAAAGCATGAATAATGGATTAATTATTTTGTTGCCCTAAAACAAAATGGCATGGAAAAGAGTGGCCTGCTATGTAAATGCCACATTTAGTATCACTTCTTTTTTGGAAAATGCATGAATTTAAATATACTAAACATGCATAGGAATATTTCCAAAATAATATTCTGTACAATATGAAATATATTGTTTTGTTTCTACAGTGCCACATGGTTAATGAAAAATTTAGTAATCACTTTTTAAAAATACTAAAATGCTATTGGGTAACACATTTTATAATATTACTATTTTTTCTAAAATATAAACTTATATGATTTTAAAACAATTGTTACGACACATTTCTACATTTTTATGAACTCTAAATCTAAGATAAACACCTGACATTTAATGAAGATATGCTATCCTGTTCCTGTAAAAATATAGGAATAATAATATATTTCACATGATGTACAGTTCAATCACACATCACTTACTGACAGGGATAAGGCTACCTATCATAGAATTGTATTTGCTGTCTGAAAGTTGATATGTAACCAAGGAGAAGGTAAAATCATTTAAAATTTTATATGTATGATACAGATATTGATCTTTACTTCTACTGGGATATATGTATTTATATATGAAGTTACTTTCTAATTTTTTAAGCTATATGTACTGTTTTAAAATACAGCCTCTATCATTATCATTATTATGTATATTTTTTATAATCTTGCCAAAATAAGTGTATTTTAATTTTCACTTCTGAAATTGGAGATATTACATAAATTTCATTAAAGCAAAGCAACTTTAATTTGGAATCTAGTTCTGAAAAAAAAAATGTATCTCCAATTAGGGACCAAAGATAAATTTAGTAATTTTATAGTTTAAATCATTCAAAGAGAAATATTTATAATATAATAAAACTTTCAAAAATATTGCTACCAGATCTGTGGGGTGTTGTGTCACCAGCCAGAAAACTCTGTAGCCAGTGGCACCTTTGCCTGAGTTTTTACTCAGACCCACTGGGCTTCTTCTGCCCACTCAGCCTGGCAGCCTGTGCTTACCTCCGGCTACCAGCCTGACTCTCACACCTGCTAAGGGCAAGCCAGATGTGGAGCAGCACAGGGCATGGAGCGAGTGAGCATGAGGTCCAGCTGCTGTGCACAGCCAGGCATGCCTGCTGCAGCAGGGTGGGCAGAGCAGCTCCAGGCACCAGTATGGATGCCACCTCTCTGCAAGGCTGCAGCTGGAGCAAGTGTACTGCAAGGAGCTCCCATGGCTTGCACTGGAGAACATGGTGACACCCGGAAGCTTGGAGATGCCAGGAACCACAGAGTCCAAGAGAGAGTGTCACAGCCCTGGCTCTGGGGACTCCTAGGTCTGGGATCCCCGAAGAGCCACAGCTCTTCTGTTTCTCTCTACTCTTCTTGTCACCCACAATGTGGTGAGCAAGGGGCGTGTTTGTGTTACAGTTCTTTCAGCCCCGAAATTTGGCAGGTCCCGAGTTCTTATCCTGCATCCAGAAAGAATGAGGTATATGGACACGTGGAAGGTAAGCAAGGTAAAGAGGTGCTTTACTGAGCACCGGACAGCTCACAGGAGGCCCACAGTGAGTAGTTCCTCTCTGCAGGCAGGGCATCCTGATGAGTGTTCATCACTCAGCAGAGAGGAGACCCAAGACTGGGTAGCTCATCTCCGCAGCTGGTTGTCTGGGTATCTGCCTGGGTGTGGCTGAGTCCAGGGCTTTTGTAGGCTTCAGAGGAGGACGTGCCTGTTGATTGGTCCATGGGCAGCCATGGACAGACCAGAAAAAAAGCACCATAAATTCCCATTCTGGTCCATCAGCCCGTCTCCCAGGCATCAGGTCATCCCTGCTTTGAAGGTGGGGCTTCACCAGGAACCCGTCCCTTTCTGCCCAGGAGCTCGTATGCCTCTTGCCGTCGTCGCTCAGGCTGTTTGTGCTGAGGGGCACCTGCAGGCCAGTGCCGAGCTGCCCTCAGCTTCCAATCCACTGCCCTCCCTTTGGTGCTCCATAGTGCCCAAAGTCCAAAGGGGTCCGAGGCAGCATGGAGCGGGTGTGTCAGCACTGCCCTGAGTATGCACACCCATGGCTGGGTTGCAACAGCTCTCAGGCTCAGCCTCCACTTTGCTCCAAGATCAGAGCAGACGCCAGGGAAAGGAGACACTTCCAAACCTGTGGGGGCAGGGGGAATTCCCAGGACCGGGAGAGTACAGAGATGCCCGGGTCCAGATGCTGTGCCCAGGGAGCACGAGGCTCCGACCCAGTAAATTCGGAGATGGGGAGGGCTTCTGTCTGTTCCCAGCTCCTGCCCGCTCCATGGCGCACAGAGTCCACAGCTGCACCTCCCTCACTGCAGCCGGCATCATGGCAGTCTGCTGCTCCAGATGGGCAGTAGCTGCCATCAATATGAGTAAAAGGCAATATGGGCTAATTAGAGAGAATATACAGTACCCCCAAACTGAATGTACAGTATAGTCATTTTTAATAGTAATGTTTTCTAATAATATGTATTTTATATTTATTATTTATATCTATTTGCATATATCAAGATGTTACAAATAACATCTAGAATATAGAAATTGGATATTTATAATATTTATAATTATTTTAAGTTGTGATTTTTTTAAAGTTTTGTTTTATTATGTCTTTTCTGTAGTTAGAAAGAATTATGCTTAAAATTATAAACTAGCATACCAATACAAATTATAAATGAGCCTACTTTAGGGTTATAAAGTGCCATGTTTGACTTCTAATGATTTTTCAGAACCTATACTTTAAATTGTCTTTTATTTTTCTATCTCCTTAATATCTGTATCAGATCAGGATAAAATAATTGAGCAGGGAATTAAAAATCCCCAATTAGTATCTTAAGTCAGCTCTATTTTTCATGGCATTAGATGCCTCCTAGATTTATAGAGATTGAACTCGAAGCTAAAGATATGACTTTCCAAAATCTTAATGCTTCTACAATTGTTTATAATTTTCAGAGCAATATTTTTAAAGATAAATAAGATAAATTTATTGTGAAAAAATATTTTAAATAAAAATATAAAGAAGAACAAATCAGCCATGAGCTCACTCTTTCTAAATAACTACTGGTAATAATCACTTGAACTTCTTTCTTTTCTAATAGGAATATATTCTTTAAAAAATAAAATGGGATCCTGAGGGCAGGAATCAGATACAAGATATGTTTTCAGCAAAATTTATTGAATTAATAAAAGTTATGCATATTCATTAGTTTTCTCAAATTACATTCTAATGGGTTTTTCCATATATTCAAATATTCTTCACAACCATTATTTTTGAGGGAATTTTCCCTGTTCCTTCAGTTCTACCTAATTTGAAAAAAAAAAACATTATTAATTATTTAGGATGTTTCTGAGTCAGTCATCATATTTCAGATGCAAATTCCAGACATCCCAATGTCAAATGTTCAGTGTACGAGAATGATTTAATTGGTTCATATATGTGAAAAGCCTAGTGTCGTGGCATAGTAGGTTATACTATTGTCAGGGGTCCAGCTCTATTTCCATGTGTTTCTCCCATTTCTACCCATGTCTACAAGTAAATATCATCTTCAGGCTGATCTCATATTAGCAAGAGTGCAGAAGCATCACTACTGCATAAGTTAGTTGCCAGAGCAAGAGAGAATTTCTCCAGCTATTAAAAACTAGAAGGGTGGGCCAGGCGTGGTGGCTGATGCCTATAATCCCAGTATTTTGGGAGGCTGAAGCAGGTGGATCACAAGGTTAGGAGATTGAGACCATCCTGGCCAGCATGGTGAAATCCCGTCTCTACTAAAATTACAAAAATTAGCTGAGTGTGGTGGCATGGGCTTGTAATCTCAGCTACTTGGGAGGCTGAGGCAGGAGAATCACTTGAAACCAGGAGGCAAAGGTTGCAGTAAGCCAAGATCGCACCACCATGCTCCAGTCTGTGTGACAGAGGGATACTCCATCTCAAAAAAAAAAAAAAAAAAAAAAAATTAGAAGAGTGGTTGCCAGGGGTTGGGTAGTGGAGGGAATGAGGAAATGGAGAAAGGATACAAAAGATACAAAATTTCAGTTAAGAGGAATAAATTCAAGAGATACAGTGTACAGCATGGTAACTATAGTTAATAATAATGCATTGCACACTTGGAAACTGCTAAGAGTAGATTTTAAGTATTACTTCAAAAAATAAAAATGTGATATAATGCATATTCTATTTAGCTTGATTTAGCCATCCTGCAATGTATGCATAGTTCAAAACATTATGTTGTATACCATAAACATATATAATTTTTGTCAATTAAAAAATAATAGTACTAAAAATGTTAGACACTCCACTTTGAGTATGGAGAGGTCTCGCCTTTCTGTAGCCTAACTATCAGGATTTAGAAAGGAAGCCACTTCCCTAAATAGAAATACAATTTTGTCAATTAAAAAATAATAATACTAGAAATGATAGATACTCCAGTTTCAGTATAGAGAGGTCCTGCCTTTCTGCAGCCTAATTATCAGGATTCAGAAAGGAAGCCACTTCCCTAAACAGGAGTTTCCCGTTTATTCCAGAAATTTCTTGCCTAGGAAGATACAACTCTGTGAACAAGTAAATAATGTCATTGTTTGCTGACAGATTACTCAAGCTGCTCTCTGCTCAAGAAAATTTTTTGTTCATTTGAGTAAACAGCTTCTTTCTCAGGACATAGGTCACTTAACTGAGCAAACTGCTTACTTATCAAAACATTACTTATTGTCAAGGCTTGCTTCAAAGACCTCCCTTATCTCTGTGCACTAATCTTAAATTATTATATCATAAACTTTGCCCCATTTTGCTCAGATTCCTGTACTTAAGGGACTGATTTAAACCACTAGAGTCTTGATCACAAAACCCTATTCTAACTTTTCTGTTCTAAAACGTTACCAAGGGTCTATAGAGGTGGTACTCTCCTAGGTATTGCAGGAGTGAACTCAGCTTTCGTGATCAACAGAAACTCTAGTGATCTTGGAAAATCTGCAGCTGGCACCTTTGATTAAACTGTTACCAAGGATTCAATGCATAGAGAGGTCAGCCTTTCTGTCCAGACCTACATATCACTGTGGCAAGGAGAATGGGATTACTCTCAGCAACCACGACATTTAGTTTTTTTAAATTCTCAATTAAACCACCTTTATACCTCCGATCACACAGTAAAATTGGGTGATGTTTGAAAGAAAACATCTTTGTACTAGTACAAATCTAGCTGAACACTTTTAGAAATCACAAAAAACAGGACTGTAAATCCTAAATGCATTTTACTGAAATGCTTATCTAACTAATTTTTAAATAGATTTCAGAGTGTTTAAATCACACACGATATTGGTTGATTGATTCATACTCATCGAAATATTGTTTTAAAATATGAAAACATGCTATGGATGGAAATTTTTCCAATAGTCTTTTCTTCAAACTGGGAACTCACATGTTTGCCAAAATAAATTGCATTCTATCCTTAAAGGTGTTGAATCTATTTGACATATAAAATGCATTAGGTATGAGTAGAGGCCAAACTAGCAAAATGTTTTAACTCCTCCTTGCTGTTTAAGCTAATCACATCACCTAATATGCAATACGTGGTTTTAGAATTGCTGTGAAATTTGTTACAAAACAACAAATAAACTGCAATATTTGTATATACAAATTCCATAGCATTTAAAATTGATGTTAACACATTTTGAAGCATTTAGAATTTTTTCTAAATGCTATTTTAGATCTTATTGCTATAACTATGTAACCATTATATTGTTATACATCAGAAATGTAAAAAGAAGTTAAAAGTGGCAATACTATTGTGTATCTTCTTTGACCTTCTCTTGAACACATCTTTAGAAGATGTCTATTTCATTGTGTGCTTATGAAGAAAATCATGGACTGAGAACACTTTTCTGGTCATTATTTTGCCCTTCTACAAGTGAAAGAAAGTGTGCAGTTGCCTAAATTGTTGGAATAACATTCAGTTTAGAAGTGGACATTTATCTAAAATCTACCATCTTCTGGAGGTAATTTTGCATCTCTTGGAAAAGATCCAGCCCCTGCACTGAATAAATTCATGATTTAGCCTTTGGGAGCAAAAGTCCCAGCATGTTCTTAAGTGAGATAAGCAATAGAGAAATAAATATACAATGTGCATTGGGAAGACATTAAAAAACTATGTAATCAAGAATAATAATAAAATATTAAAACATGAGAACAGAAGGAAATCTGGGACATGCTCCTGCAGAACACTTGTAATTGCACAGATTATTAAAGAGAGGCCAAAGAGAAGGGGTTTGAGTGGTGATCACATGAGTTCATGGCAGATATGAAGTAGTGGCAAAAACCCGGGATTCATTCTTCCTGGTTTATGACTTTTCTCTTAAACTTCAATCCTGTGTGAACCTGTTAGGTTAAATCCTTCAATATTTGCATTGAGACTTCAAGTTTGTCTTCTACAAACATTTCGTTTGAGAGAATGTCATGTCTTTTAGCAACAGAATGTGATGAAGAGAATGAAACAGACCCAGTTGCTAAGTGAGGTTCATTTAAGTCCTGCTCAGGAAGGAGTACTAAGACAGAATGAACCATGACTTTAGAAAACTCTACTCTGTCACTTCGTGGTTGATTAGCTTGTTTCTACTGGATGGGAGAAGGGATGACTTATTTAAATGAGGGTGAATTTATTGCCATTTAAATCACCAACTCTTAGGGTATCTTTCTCTCTGATCAGAAGAAAAAAATGTATAAAAAGAGCAACCTAAGGCAATATTCAGAAAAGTTGATCTTCACCATGTCTCCTGATAGTTAGTGTAAAATCTCATTAGTTTTAAATATACGTTTGTGTAATTACGTCAAAAGCATTATATTTTAGCAACCCAAGAGAATTCCCTAGATCTAAAATTGCATGCAATTATGGGTACATTGTATACATTCACACAAAAGCACATTCATTAAATAAGTCTGATTTGTACATTATAGATGAAGATTGAAAATATCAACTAAATTGTAATGTAAAACATGGCAAAAAAATTTTAAAATTATTCCAAGAATATTTCTAGAGCATAAGTTTTAGTACCAAAAATCTATAGGGTTTCCTTAGAAAAAATATGCCAATTCTGATAGTGGATGTTGATTAAACAAAGTTGGAAGTATATGGATTATCACAAATGATACATATTGACTGAATTATTTTATAAAATGAGAATTCTAATGTGTACATTTAATATCAATAATTTGTTTATGAATATCATATATACTCAGAATTTGAAAAATTATAAAAAGTATATATATATTTGTTATGAGAGGGAAAAATCATATATTAATGTATATGTGTACATATACACACAATGCAAACATAAATATACACATATATTTCAGAGGTACATATTTTGCTCAGATGACTTCATAGCAAATATACAACAGAGTATATTATGTAGGTTCAGCTGGTATACAAATTTAATACCAGAGTCAGCAATTTAGTCACATTGCAACAAAAGAATTAAAACAAATTAATGATCATATACTAATTTTGTTTTGTAATAACTTTAATTGTATTACATTATTTAATACAAATGTTCTAGTTTTCAATTACAAAAGACAATATTAAAAATAGCTGAGATACAGGTATATCCTGATAAGAATCATATAGAATAAGAACATTATTGGGTGAATAATATTTTACAAAGACTTATCGAATCTTCAGTTTCTACCAGATAAGGTTCTAGAAGCTGGAAGTAAATAAAAAAGCTCCTTTGCCTACAAGGAGCTAATATTGCGTTTAATAAATAGCTCATTTATCGTTATGGGGCAGGTATTAAACAGATGACAACCATCTGAGAAACTGTAAGCTGGAAGTTCTTATGACCAAGCCCAGACATGGGCTGCAAACAAACACCTAGTGGCCGAGTTGACTACCTGAAAAAAATGCGGTTAAATGAAGCAGAAAATGGCCCAGGTGAGCTTAGAGAGTTCTCTTTTGTTAACTGTCCCTAACTGTCCTAGAAGACAGCCCAGAAATGGGAAAACATTGTAGTTAAAGTAGAACTGTTCATAGGGAGAAAAGGAAGGGAGAATGCAATTTAAAAGTGCATTTACTAAAAACGCTAAACAAATAGTATTAGAATCTTGCGAGGTCTAATTATTGGTAGAAACTGGGTAAAGGGCACACGAGATCTCTTTGTTTTATTTCTTACAACTGCAAATGAATCTAAAATGATCTCAAAATAAAGAGCTTAATTTTAAAGTAAAGGAATTCAAATGTGAGAAAACATCCCTAACATGGTACGATCATGAGAAAATGGAGAGTATCCCAGAGAACCAAGTCTACTGGCTAAATGGGAATGAATGCCTTGGCTCATTTAGGCTCCATTCATTGATCCCTTGCCCATGGCCCCATCCTCACCTCCGTTATCTTTGCCTTGACATTGCTGGGGGAATTTAGTTAATGGGAAGCACTGTTGAAAAACTGGAGTAGGAAAACAAGAGAAACCAAGAATTTCTATGCTTCTCTACTTGCCTTAGTGTCCTCTCACAGGTCCTACAGTCAGGTCTGCTGTGATTTCATCTTTCATCTTCCATCTGGTGACTGTAGCTTCTGGCCTTCAGTAATGTCATCTGTTTCTTTAGTAGCAACTTAGAGGAGTTACTAAGCTTGGGGTTGCCTCATGCTATGGTCTGATTGAGTCGCTCAGAATTTGTATGTTGAAACTTAGTGCTCAATATGATTGTATTTAGAGGTGGAGGGTTTAGGAGATGACTTTTGAACTCTCAGGGACAGGATTTGTGCCCTGATAAAAGGGCTTGAAGGAATGAGTTTGTTCTTTTCTGCTCTTCTACAATGTGAGGATATAGCACTTGTCCCTTCAAAAAGGAGCAGCATTTATGGTGCCATATTGAATGAAAGACTGGAGCTTCACCAGGCACCAAACCTGTCAGCTCCTTGATCTTGGACTGCCCAGCCTGCAGAACTGGAAAAAATAAGTTTCTGTTGTTTACAAATTACCCAGTCTCAGGTATTTTGTTTCAGCAGTACAAATGGACTAAGATATTTCCTGTGCCCACAGTTGCTCTTTTGATTTTTGATTTCCTGGCAGAACCCCAAGGGAATGAACAGGGTGGCAGAGGTCCACTGAACTGAAGAAAACCAAGGGTGAGAAAGGAATCTTTAAGCAAGTATTGTTGGAAAGTGCACAGAAACCACAGATCTTTGGTTTATCAAAAGAAATGCTTTTCTTTTTCTGTGTTCCCATAGTGTTTTCTGTCATAGCTCTTATTACATCTTGTGTGTGTGTGTGTGTGTGTGTGTGTGTGTGTGTGTTGCCTTCTCCCCTGATTTAGTAAAGTGTCTCTGTAAAGAAGGTTCTCAATATATATTTGTAGAATTAATAAATATATTTTTATCTTCCCATAGCTAAAATCTAATAATTTTTTTTAGAAAAGCAAAAATTGAGTAAAACCAATTATTTAAATGCTCTATAGGCCTCCTAATTGCTGATCTGTATAAAATGTAATAATGACTCTATAAATCAAATTTATATAAATCAAGATTTTTTACTATAAAGCAAATAGCATTTGTATATTAAAGTATGTATTTCCTAGTTCTAAATTTGGTTCTTCAGGTCTTTAGGAATTCTATTAAAATAAAATTAGAGAATATGGTTCAGATGTAAGTGATTAAAGTTTTAGATTTTTAAACAACATCACTTAACTTTGTTTCTCCAATCGATTCTGCTAATCAACTATCTAATTGTTTTTTGTTAAAATCATTTGATATTATCATAAAATAAACCATCATTGTGTCTATATTTTATTTTCTGTCCTGCCAATAGGCAGATGATGATAAAGTTGCATTCTGAAAATCTGCTCTATTCTTCAGTGGTATTGTTTGACACACTGAGTTTATCATCTTTACGAATAAAATTAACCTAAACATACTAGAGAAATCATATGTGACGGAATCTTGAGTAATATTCTCAGTGTAAATCTATGGAATAATATTATATTTTAGAAAACAGCATGCTGGTTCTGCCTTTAGGCTTCTTCAGAATTACCATACATGTGACCAAGTGGCTTAGTGCTGTTAATTACTCTAAAGAAAATGTTAAATGTAATAGAAAAAAGGTCTTTGATATGGGCATCAAAAAAGGTCGTATTTTGGAATAGACCTTTTCACTCATTATTGATGTTGTTTCAAATCAATTATTCAGAAGAGCACTCAACTACTCAGATTTGTCAGTAAAATCCCCAGACATTGAAGCTGAAGATGTTTGTTGTTGTTGTTGTTTCACATTTAAGCTCATGGACATAATAGAAATATGAAATGGGCAGTTGGATGGATCATTTTGTCTCAGATGGTCCTCCACATTGGTTTCATTATTCTCATTAATAAACAGACTCTTGTACATCAGTGGAAGATGTGGAAGCAGTGTCAGTATTTGTTTTTACCAGGATGAGCAGTAATTCTTCGCATTTATTTTAAAATGCATCCAAAGGTTCATTTAGGAAGAACTTTCATAATTGGCGTCTGTTAATCATTCCAGAGTTAAATATGACAAGGAAGGCAGAGAAAGACATTTTCGGGGGAAACTAATTTCTTTTGGACTCTTTTGCAAGGGGATGATTAGAAAGAAAAGCCTAGCTGGAACAATGATAAAAAAGCAGAATTTCTTACTAAAGAAATTTAAGAGGCATTTTGAAAATTTCTTGTAAAGGTTTAACAAAAAAAAACAAGCCAACCCTTTAAAAATGTGGTGGAAGAATGATTTCCATAATTTAAAATTATGTTAAAAACATGGGCACGTTTTCCTCTTGGCACAAAAATTCAGACACAGTTTGAGCTGCCTGCCTGTTGAATACTTGGCCTTCCTAAAACAATCCATTATGTGTAATGTGTAAGCTGTGGCGAATGGTAACTATCATTACCAGGTGGTTATTTGCAATGCAAATTCTAATCCCTAACTCATAGCTGGTTGGTTCTGGCAGTTGCCAAACAGCTGGGGTTTGAACCCTAAATCCATAGTATAGACAGCAATGTAATTCCGGAAAATTTCTCTAAATACATTAATTTTCCCCAATGTCATTCCTGGTGATTATTTACAGCACCTAAGAGCTCAAGATGTTGTTAGAGACACCATAAAATTAAATCAGAATGGTACAATCCTTTTTTTCTTAGAGAATAATTTTCAAAGAAAAAAATCACATACAAAATTATTGAAAATATGCATTAAATAAATTTACTAATTAAAAATTAAATTTTGTTCTTATTTGCCATACAAATACTCCATTACCACTTTCGGTCTGGCATTTGGCACCACCATTCCACCAAAATTATCCTCAAACTTTACCAGTGGCCTCCTGATTAAAACGTTTTGTGTTTCCTTTTTCCCATTACTCTTATTTTTCAAGGTCAATCTGCAAGTACCACTATACACCATCACTTCCTTCTTAAAATGCTTTCCTCCCTAGCTTCAGTGATCCTAAATTACTTAATATCCAGCATTTTGACTGCATATTCCCTTCTGGTAATGCTTTCTCTTTTACCTCTTAAGTTTCTTCCCAAAGATTTACTTTTGATTCCCTTGCCTAATCTCATTTGTTCGGCATTCCTATCCATTCCAATGGCCTTAAATGCGGTCAGTGTAAGTGCATCATAAATATTTAGCCCCTATATGAAGGCTCTCTCATGCACCAATATCTACTTTTCTTCAACTTAATTTCAACTTGGGTCAAAATCAAATGTACGTTATTTTCTCCAAGTCTTTCTGCACCTTCCAGATTACCCCATGTCTGTTACAATACCAGTACTTTTTGTGAAGGAAGCCAGGATTGAGTTTTTAGAAGCCTTACACTTTCTCCATTTATTATTTGTCACCTAGTCTTTTTTTTTTTTAATTAAAAAAAAAATTCTCTCAACACTATGCCCTGTTACTTCTTCCTGAGTTTTCCTGCACTGTTGAATATGCTCCAATAACCCTCCACTCAATTTTGGTCAATTAAAACTTTTTTCATCCTGCTTCTTTTGCAATGTCATATATATGCACTAGTTGGATGTAATTTTTAATTTATTTACTTTTTTATTATTATCATACTTTAAGTTCTGGGATACATGTACAGAATGTGCAGGTTTGTTACACAGATATACACGTGCCATGGTGGTTTGCTGCAACCATGAACCCAACATCTACATTAGTTATTTCTCCTAATGCTATTCCTCCCCTAGTCCCCTACTCCCTGACGGGTCCCGGTGTGTGATGTTCCCCTCCCTGTGACCATGTGTTCTCATTGTTCAGCTCTCACTTATGAGTGAGAAGATGCAGTCTTTGCTTTTCTGTTCCTGTGTTAGTTTGCTGAGAATGATGGTTTCCAGCTTCATTCATGTCCCTGCAAAGGACATGAACTCATCCCTTTTTATGGATGCATAGTATTCCATGGTGTATATGTGCCCTGTTTTCTTTATCCAGTCTATCATTGATGGGCATTTGGGTTGGTTCCAAGTCTTTGCTATTGTGAACAGTGCTGTAATAAACATACATGTGCACGTGTCTTTATAATAGAATGATTTATAATCCTTTGGGTGTATACCCAGTAATGGGATTGCTGGATCAAATAGTACTTCTATTTCTAGATGCTTAAGGAATCACTATGCTGTCTTCCACAATGGTTGAAATAATTTACACTCCCACCAACCATGTAAAAGTGTTCTTATTTCTCCACATCCTCTCCAGCATCTGTTGTTTCCTGAATTTTTAATGATTGCCATTCTATTTGGTGTGAGATCTCATTGTGGTTTTGATTTGCATTTCTTTAATGACCAGTGATGACAAGTGCTTCATATGTTTGTTGAGTGCATAAATGTCTTCTTTTGAGAAGAGTCTGTTCATATGCTTTGGCCACATTTTGTTGGGGTTTTTCATTTTTTGTCTTGTAATTTTTTTCAGCTTGTTGTAGATTCTGGATATTAGCCCTTTGTCAAATGGTTAGATTGCAAAAATTTTCTCCCATTCTGTAGGTTGCCTGTTCACGCTGATGATAATTTCTTTCACTGTGCAGAAGCTCTTTAGTTTAATTAGATCCCATTTGTCAATTTTTTGTTCTGTTGCCATTGCTTTTGGTGTTTTAGTCATGAAGTTTTTGCCCATACCTGTGTCCTGAATGGTATTGCCTAGTTTTCCTTCTAGGGTTTTTATGGTTTAGGTCTTATGTTTAAGTCTTTAATACATCTTGAATTAATTTTTGTATAAGGTGTAAGGTGAAAACCAGTTTCAGTTTTCTGCATATGGCTAGCCAGTTTTCCCAACACTATTTGATAAATAGGGAATCCTTTTCTCTTTGGTGGTTTTTGTCAGGTTTGTCAAAGATCAGATGGTTGTAGATGGCTGACATTATTTTGGAGGCCTCTGTTTGGTTCCATTGGTCTGTATATATTTTTTGGTACCAGTACTATGCTGTTTTGGTTACTGTAGCCTTGTAGTATAGTTTGAAGTCAGGTAGCGTGATGCCTCCATTTTGTTCTTTTTGCTTAGGATTGTCTTGCCTATACAGGCTTTAAATTTCTTATGGAACCAAAATCAACACACCATCTTCCACAATGGTTGAACTAATTTACACTCCCACCAACCATGTAATACATGGTTGATACAATAAGGTTTCATAGGAAATTTAAAGTAGCTTTTTCTAATTCTGTGGAGAAAGTCAATAGTAGCTTGATGAGAATAACATTGAATCTATTAATTAATTTGGGCAGTAGGACTATTTTCATGATATTGATTCTTCCTATCATGAGCATAGAATTTTCTTCCATTTGTCTGTGTCCTCTCTGATTTCCTTAGTTCTTCTTCTTCTTCTTCTTCTTCTTCTTTTTTTTTTTTTTTTTGTTGAGACAGAGGCTTACTCTGTCACCAGGTGCCCAGCTGGAGTGCAGTGGCGTGATCTCGGCTCACTGCAACCTCTGCCTCCCAGGTTCAAGCAATTCTCCTGCCTCAGCCTCCCAAGTAACTGGGACTACAGGTGTACATGCCCAGCTAATTTTTGTCTTTTTTAGTGGATACGGGGTTTCACCATGTTGGCCAGGATGTTCTCAATCTCTTGACCTTGTGATCCACCCGCCTTGGCCTCCCAAAGTGCTGGGATTACAGGCATGAGCCACCGCGCTCGGCCTGCAGTTCTTGAAGTGGTCCTTTTTCTTTATTATGTGCATGTGTCTACATGTCAAGAGCACCAGCATTTTAGTTTTTATAAATGAATATATATACACACATTTATAATTATGTGTACATATGTACATATGTACACATATGTATGCATGTGTATGTGTGTTTTTGTGTGTGTATATATATAATATGTAATTTTTCCTTAGTAGATCATAAATTTCTTAAACCTGAGTCCACATTACAATACTGATATGCCCTGTAGTATGAATGCATTGAAAGTCAAAGATATTTGCAAGCTACAAGTTGGGTGTTTTGGAGGAAAAAATTGACATGGAAAGAATGATGACAAAATAGATAACAATGTAGAAAAGCAAGTGCACAGGATTTTTCTGATGTTCTTATGGTCTTAGGTAAGATTGCTATTCTCTATCAATCTGAGAAAAGAAATTTGCACACTGTAATTTTCTTTCTTTTCTTTCTTTCCTTCCTTCCTTCCTTTCATTTATTATTTTGACCTGGAGTCTCGCTCTGTCACACCCAGGCTGAAGTGTAGTGGTGCAATCTTGGCTCACTGCAACCTCTGCCTCCTGGGTTCAAGCAATTTTCCCACCTCAGTCTCCCAAGTACTTGGGATTACAGGCACCCACCACCACACCCAGCTAATTTTTGTATTTTTAGTAGAGACAGGGTTTCGCCATGCTCTCCAGGCTGATCTCAAACTCCTGACCTCAGGTGATCCACTTGACTCAGCCTCCAAAAGTGCTGGGATTACAGGCATGAGCCACCATGCCCAGCCAACACAGTGTAATATTTTCATCAACAGTTGAGACTTACATTCATTAAGTAAATATCATAAATGCACAAGACCCGGACATACTAGGAAACAAAAATGGAATGAGGAAATCTGATACATCCTTTTACAGATAAACTCAGAAATTATAACTATAGGAAATTATTACCATGATTATGAGCTTGGATTCGTTGTCATTCTGAGGTTAAAATTATAAGGATACTGATTAATTGTTCTGTGACTTTGGGGAAGTTATGTGGATTCTTAACCTCAATAATAACAAATATTAAATAAGAACAATAATCATATGTCCCTGAGTATTTTTTCCTTGTTTACTTTGAAGTAAAATAAACTGTTCACCACAGTTATAGCATAAAGTCGGCTCTCAGGGAATGGTCATTGTTATAGGATTGTCAAGAGACCAGCTTCGTGCCAGCTAGCACTGATGAAATCCAACCATGCCCACTCTGTGTTAACGAATGCATTGTACTTTACTAACATCACTCATTTCAAGTCACTTTCGGTCACCAGTCTCTGAGCTTATTGTCACAGGATGTATGCTCTTTTTGTTCTCCTAGGCATATTCTACACAATTACGGAGCCTGGCATGTAGTTGGTGGTAGAATTCAAAAAGAGAATTGTTGGATATTTTGTTATAAGCCAATAAATGAGATACAATATCTATATATAAAATTATATTTCATTATATTTATAATGTTTTATTATATATTACATATTGTAATATACATGTGTCTATATAATAAATGTATTTCATATAATATATACACATAAAATAGATATAATATGTAGCATTTACTATACCTATCTATAATAAATGTATTACATACAATATAAAATAGATAAAATTCAATAAATTAATAAGAATATATAAAATATAAAATTATAAATGTTTAAAGAGTTTATATTAATTGCTCATTCTATCACCAGTTTTCTTAGTTTTTCTTACTGATATTTTTATAGAAAAAGAGGAATCATGGCACACAATGATTCAATTTCTCTATATCGTGTCTTCAAATTTAGTGCCAAAGATTCTTAGCCAGCCAGTTAATATGTAGTGTGCTGTCGACATCCATTGTTTTAAATAGATTATGCTATTTTTTTCACTATTTGATTTAAATTTTAATCAGCATGTCATGGCCAGACCAACCATTAAGATGTTATTGAATGTAATATACAATTAGCACTCCAGTGTTTAACTAAATGTTACTGTAGGACAATTAATCTTTCAGATACATTCTAAAAACAGTACTGCCATACAATAACAAAAGCATATTTGATCAAGTGAATTAAATCAACAGTTAAAAATGGTCTTTAAAATTGATGATGACTGTATGGTATGTCACCTCCATATTGGTTTGTGATGATAATAATCTTAGAGCTCTGAAGTGGATGCAATGATGAAAATTTTAAAAAATGATTTTCCTTCTCCTCCAAAATTTTTTAGGCGTTAGAGCATTTCTACATCATTCAGCATGCCTCTGTGATTTTTTTTAAAGTCACTTCTTTATTTAGAATATAATACCAACTGATTACTACATATATTTGGGAAATCCTTTATTTTTATAAAATATAAAATAGTTTTATTATAAAATGAAACTCTAATATGTTTCTCATATGATAACTAATAAATGTACCTATCCCATTTTGGTTTATTTGTAATGGTACATTTGGAAAAATGTTACAATAAATGTTACTGAGAATCAATTTAGGATGAAATATTAAAAGAAATTATGTTACCTAAAAAATTCTCATGGAAATATCGGTTGATCAGTTTGTCTCTTTTTACTAATAGGTATCTGCTGCCATTTAAAAATAACTAAAATTTTCTTATGAAGACTCTGTTTCTGAATAGACAATCAGTTTATTTTATGTTGCTATAATCTGAGGTATAAATAGCATCTTCTAGCATGGATCATCCCAACCTTTTCTCTTTTCATCTTCCTTTTTCTCCCCCTTTCCTTCCCTCCTTCCTCCCCCTCCTTCTTCCTTCCTTTGCTCTTTCCTTCTTCTTTCTTGCTTTTTCCATCTTTCTCTCTACATTTATTTCTCCTTTCTTTCTATTGTGTTTGATCTTATTTATCTTTTTTTTAAAAATCAGCTATTTTGTCTAATTTATGTTATTAAAAAACACAACTTTTATACATAAAAGTTTAAAAATATTTGTGGTTGAATGAAAATTAATATATGTAACCTTTAAAATGCACATATTGTAAGCTGTGTACTGCCAATTGGAATGTCTCTTCCCTTCTCATCGTTTTCTAATTAGTGATTCTAAGCATTCCAAGAAAAAAAATTATTTGATGTTGCTCCATCAATCTCCACCATTCTATATTCAATGTAATAAACGCTATCCCACCACTAAAGACATCACCAACACAATCTTTATATTTTCTTTTTAAGATATTTCTATTCTTTCTTCCAGATTCCTCTTGGATTCCAATCAATATGAGGTTTGAAATAGAATTATTTGAAAAATGTAACAACACTGATGGGATTCATAAAATTAGAAGAAACAAAGAAACTTATCAGTTCTGATCTTAATACAAGTTATTAATTAGATATTATTTACTGAAACTTTGGCTGTGCTGCCTATTATATACAATCTATAAAATTAATGATGTTGGCCTATTATTTCTTATAAAAGACCCAATGCCTTCATTTTTATATTTGATGTAAAAATTTATATAGTGATCATCACAACATACCTAAAATGGGGTTATTAAATAATTAGCCTTATTTAAATAATTTTTCAAACATCAGTTCTTAATGTTTATTACAACTCCCTTTCCAATGAAGTGAATTTAGTATTTGCTCCAAATAGATAATCATTATATCTTGAATTTCATTTTTGCCTATTTCATTTTTATTTCCACTGGGTTTCCAAATACACACACACACACACACACACACACACACACACACACACAAATGTAACTTTTAAAAATTTAACTATGACTTCAGAAGCAAATGGAGACCTGACAAATGCAAGATTTCCTAGCTTGCCATGAGCTTTTTAAGTAAAAAACATACAAAACATCAAGCCAGGTATACAGTCAAAATGATTTTCAGATGTTGACAGTTACATTCTTTTAAATGAATATAAATCTCTGCAAATAAATGTCAGCACTTTATACACAGAGATACTGAAATATGTATCCTCTAGTGAAGTGAGTGATATGAAATAATGATTTACACCTCTAGCTATGAAATTCTTTGGTGGAGAAAGTCAGATGCATTCAGTGGAAAACTGAAGAGGCATTCAGATCACTATTGCCAGGAAAGATGGAGAAAACACTTTTTTTTTTTTAACTTGAACAAAAAAACTATACAACTTTGTAGTTGTTTATGTGTCCTCTGGAGGTCATGATATGATAGTGGATACAACGCCATTCATTAATAAAAGCCACTATATAGGGTTTTCCAGCTGCAAAAGGGACTTGTTCATAACAGCTTCATCTGCTGCATATAAAGTTCTTATATCAGCAGTGCTATATTAAAATAGAAAAAAGGACAGTTTATTAATTTTGTAGAGATATATTTATTCTTCAGTTGTTTTAATTAGTATTCTGTTTTTCAAGTAATGGTCGTATGTCTCTTAAGTGTCTCCTAGCAATAGTATAACTAATTAAATTATTTTTTCTTTATGATTTCAAATTAGTGGCAGGGGGGAATTTTCCATTTCATTCTGAGAGAAATACCTCCAAAATTGTAATATTTTCCAGGTAAGCATGCATACTGAATTTGCTATGTGACTTTATTTAGCATAATTTTACTATTTTCACAATCTCTGAACATACATACAATTATATTTATATTTATGTATATAAATTACAAAACAGACATTGAATGTTTCACTGTTGGAAGTCTGCATTACCAATCCTTAAATTAAATGAGAATATTTGTTTTTTATAATCTTAAAACAAATCCTATTTTTGTTCAGATTTCACTGTATTAGATGAATTAGTTCCTCTGAGACTTACACACATCTCCCTTTGATTTATACAGGAATCTTTAATATAGATGGAAAAGAATTTCTCATACAAGGTAGGAGGTATGGGAAATTATCTGTCTTTCCTTCAGAGAGGACCTAATATAAAGATTTTTCCTAGCAGCAAAGTGTAAATATATAATCTCCAAAATATAGAGGAATAGAAATAGCCCAGAAAGTTACTCAAGAGATTAAATTGGCAGATTAAGTATCCCAGCACTCTCGACTACATATTTAACAAGACTTCTTAGGTGTAAACATCGCCACAAAAGTTTTCTCAATTCCGAGGAAGCTTAACAGGCCTGGATGAAAATGCATAACATTCTCAGAATGAAAGAAGCATCGGGATGCTTTGGTGGCCTTAGAATTGTGCTGAGTAACTGTGTGGTTACGAAGGATGCTGGAAGCGTGGGCAGGAAAGAAAACATAGCAAGAGACAAATACTGCTTGTTTCTTCACACTGTCTATTTTTAAGAGGCTCAATTTCTGTCTTTACCAAGGATGATCAGAAAGACTAGTATGCCCTTTCTGACATTTTCTACCTAAAGTAAGAAAGGGGAGGACACTGACTGCATTGATTGCCAGTCAATCCTTCCATCCATAACCACTCTCATTGTCCAAGCATTAAAAGGAACCTTCATCTTCATGTTCTAAGTAAGAAGTATAACAACTGGAGACCAAAGCTGTGTTGACCCCAAGTTCTATCTTCTCCAGGATGGCCAACACATGCTTCTAACGTTGGTTCTGCAAGTGACACCAAGCCCTAAAGTAGTTATTCTCAACCTGGGGTGATTTTGCCACCCCCTTCCCCCTAGGGCACATTTGACAATATCTGGATACATTTTTGCTTGTCTGTACTGAGAATGAGCACTACTGGTATGAAGCAGGGCAAGGCCATAGATGCTGCTAAACATCCTATAATGCACAGGGCATCCCACACACAGTGAAGAATTACTTGACCCAAGATGAATGCCAATCATTTGAAAGATATGTTAGAAAATATGAGATTATTAAGGAGGAAACATGGGGAGAGAGGAGGCAAGGGTAGAAAAGAGTGAGAGAGAAAGGGAGGGGTGGAAGAACAATCGCCTAACTGTCCTCAAAGACGTGAACTGGCAATATACATATATAAATCACTCTTGGTAATTTGCAAGTATTTGTAGTTAAACTACAGGTATATAGGCACTATGTTAAAAACCATGGCCAATATAAAAATTTTAACATGCTTTTTTTCAGGATTCATAGTCTCAATTTAAGCTACAGCAAACTGAATCTTGTAGTTTTCTTACTCCAACATGCACAAACTCTCATTCTATGCAGTTAGCAGGCAATATTTATGAGGTGCCTCAAAACTAATCAGAAGTTGAAACACAAAGCTGGGAAATTGATCATTACTAAATATAGAATCTGTCTTAAAGAGAACTATGTTCATTTGGAAAATGGATAAGGTATGGCCAAATAAAGAACAGTGTAGGATATCAGAGAAAATTATTTAAAATAGCATCTTATACAATTACATTTCATATTGAATTATTAAAATGTAAACTTAGGAGCAAATCATGCCGTGTGTGTGTGTGTGTACAAATATATATAAGCCTTTGTTATGTATATAAATACACATATAATCTTGCATAAAAGACAGCTAAATCTTGCTATGAATGGGTCATATTAATGAATGTACTTACGCTACGAAAAATTTCCAATGGTTAGACAAAAAGAAAATTCCACTTTAAAGATAATAATCTGGTTTTTAATTTGAGCAGTTCATTTTTAATTCAAAATTTTCTTTTTCTCTTCCACGTGGCCTCTATTACCTTCCTTATTAGCAAAAATATTTCTCCATTTGCTCTCTAGCTTTGCTTCCCAAACTGCTCAACTGTAGCCAGATTCATTTACCACGGCTAACAGATCTTGAGGCTTCAGTGAAAGCAGAACTTCAGGATGGGCTCAGTGAAGCTCAACTTTGTTATTCTTTGATGTTTCCCTCCCTAGCAGGTTTGCTAACAATCATAATGAAGTCTTTCTTCCTCTCTCATTTATGTATTAAAGGACAGAGACAGAAAAATGCTGAAAAGAAAGTAAAGGCAGAGCAATGGCTTCCAATGATCAACTAGGTTCTTACAATGATGATAGAAGTTTATGTCTTCATTTTAACATATAATTTACATTATTTTATGGTATATCACTGTATGTTATGTTAATAATCTCATTGAACTATTTCTTTTCCCATAGAAGCATATTTCAATATAATAAAAAGTCATTTATCATTTGAATTTAAGGGAGTCAAATGTCCTAGGAAAATGTATTACATCATATTTAATTATTAGGGCAAGCATAATTACTTATTATTTTGATACTTAAGTTTAACCTGTAAAGAATGCAGTTTGTAGTGAAGCAGAATCCTCAAAGAGGAATGAAGATGGTATATTCCATCTTGCCTTGTATATTAGGTTTTAATAAACTTAAGCACAACTGGTTTATTTTATTTATTTTATTTATTTATTTATTTATTTATTTATTTATTTATTTTTGAGACGGAGTTTCGCTCTTGTTACCCTGGTTGGAGTGCAACGGTGTGATTCGGCTCACCACAACCTCCGCCTCCTGGGTTCAGGCAATTCTCCTGCCTCAGCCTCCTGAGTAGCTGGGATTACAGGCACGCGCCACCATGCCCAGCTAATTTTCGTATTTTTAGTAGAGACGGGGTTTCACCATGTTGACCAGGATGGTCTCCATCTCTTGACCTCGTGATCCACCCGTCTCGGCCTCCCAAAGTGCTGGGATTATAGGCGTGTGGTTTATTAATTTAATTTACTTACTTTGGTTGTCTAAAGATCAAGAAGAGATGATTTTGATATCTTTATAATAGCCTTCCTGTTGGGACAGTGTATGTCTGAAAAACCTTGGGGAAATAAATGTAGAAAATATATTTTAGGGTATGGAAAATCCAGCATGAGCATTTTTGTAAACTAACTGTTTACTTTCCTACTGTATAAGCCTTGCCCATTAGCCTCGTATATTTTTAGAATTTGAAATTGTGTATCATAATTCTTGAAATATAAGATATCCATTTGCAGCAATGGCTTTGTGAAGAACTGGGTTTAAGTAACAATACAATTATTAATCTTGAAATCCTAAACTATGTATTTAGTAAATTTTTGACATAAATAATGACTCTATTTATGTCTACTTAAATCCCCTCCAAAAGATACAAAAAAAGAGAATAAATTGCTGTTACATTTAGAAATTAATATTTAAGAGGCTCTTTTTTTATTAACCAAAAATTAGATAACTCAGTTTAGATTTCATAGGAATGTTTTTTGCTAACTCATGATATTAAAATTGCTCTAGCAGTTGAAGACTTGAAAACTATTGTTCTTGTTTGTGGGTTTTTTTTTGTATCTTGATTTTATTTTTGTGATAACCTTCACTTGTTAAAATGTATTTTATAATGTGTCATGCCTACATATGTAATGAACTTTAAATTAAAACAGCCTAAATGTGGTTTTGAGTTGAAAAATTTGGTTCAATAA
This sequence comes from Saimiri boliviensis, assembly GCF_048565385.1. Taxonomy (NCBI): domain Eukaryota; kingdom Metazoa; phylum Chordata; class Mammalia; order Primates; family Cebidae; genus Saimiri; species Saimiri boliviensis. Next base: position 9,312,597 of record NC_133464.1, on the reverse strand, counting down.
AAGATCCTGGAAATCATGAATGCCATCGAGAGTTTTCAAAGCAGTGATTCACACCCATTGGAAAATTAGAATTACTGGCTTTTTAATAATTGCTAATACTTGCAAGCAAACAAGGTGTCTTTTGATAGGTGAATAAATAAGCAATCTTTGGTAAATCCATACAATAGCATATTATTCAATGATAAGAAGAAATGAATTATTTAGCAATGAAATAACATGGAAGAACATTTAATGCATATTGCTATATGAAAGAAGCCAGCCCGTGAAGGCGACATCCCATATGATTCCAACTATACTACAGTACCAGTGGATACATTTCATTATACGTTTGTCAAATCTCATAGAATGTGCAAAACTCAAAGAGTGAAACCTAGTGGAAACTATAGTGAACTTTATATATTATATGGTGACTTTAGTGAACACTATTATGTCGATATTGACTCATCAATTATAACAAATGCCACAGTAAATGCAAGATATTAACAAGAGGAGGGTCTGTGGGGGATGGCGAGGGGAATTATGGGAGTGCTTTGTATTTTGTGCTATTTTTTTCTGTTAAACTAAAGCTGCCCAAAACAATAGTACTTTTTTAAAATCCCTGCTTTATGTTATTAATAGATTATTCTCCAGAAATGCAAATTATCCTATAACATACTTGTCATGATACTGGCAGAAAACAGAAGTGCCATTCCAGAGGAATCAGATGGCACTGTTCTTCAGACACTAAACTCTGTTGATATTCCAGTGATTGTGTGTGCGTGCGTGTGTGTGTGCGTGCGTGTGTGTGTGTGCGCGCATGTGTCCAGGGAAGTATTAAAAACATTGTGTACACTAGTTATTTGGTATGGCATATTGTCTATACTTTTAATGGATAAAGAAATTTTTAAGCAATATTACCTAATGAATATTTTTTGTTGGTTTGTTGCTGTTCTTGCTGTATTTATTTTAATCTTGTTAAAAAGTCAATATTGTAAGTGTACTAATTGAGTTTATTTTACATGGAAAGTGATGGCTCTGCTAAACACAAACTTGTATCTTCAAATAAAAAACAAAATTTCACACCTGTAATCCCAGAACTTTGGGAGGCGAGTGGATTGCCTGAGCTCAGAAGTTCAAGACCAGCCTGGACAACTTGGTAAAATCCTGGCTCTACTAAACTACAAAAAATTAGCTGGGCTTGGTGACACACACCTGTAGTATTTAGCTACTCAGGAGGCTGAGGAACAAGAATCACTTGAACCCTGGAGGTGGAGGTTGCAGTGAGCCAAGATCACACCACTGCACTCCAACCTGGGTGACAGAACGAGACTCCATCAAAAAAAAAAAAAAAAAAAAAAAAAAAACAACCTTGAAAGTTAAAACAATACAATATGCTAACACAAAGAGATTTTTTAGAAAGAATATTCAACTAACTACTATAGAAACATCTGGCTTATGGGTAATATAAATTCTGAGAAATATTTACTTTTTTGCGTTGTGAATGGAATATTTTATAATTTTATTTATAGCAAAATGCATTATTTAGAAGTGAGATTAAAATGTATTGATACATTTTCTTGATTCTACTATCAGCGAAAAAGCAAGTATTAACGTAAATTATATTTTACATGTATTCATATGCTTCTATATTTAAAGCAGTGTTTCTAATTCTAATAATACATTGCTTCTAAAAGTAGTGAATTATTTTTTTTATTATACTTTAAGTTCTGGGGTACATGTGCAGATCTTGCAGGATTGTTACATAGGTATTCACATGCCATGGTTTGCTGCCTCCATCCCCCTGTCACCTACGATAAGTATTTCTCTTAATGTTATCCCTCCCCAATCTCCCCACCCCCCAATATCCCTCCTCTAGCCCCCCACCCCACAACAGACCCCAGTGTGTGATGTTCCCCTTCCTGTGTCCATGTTTCCTCGTTGTTCGACACCCACCTGTGAGTGAGAACATGCGGTGTTTGGTGTCCTGTTCTTGTGTCAGTTTGCTGAGAATGCTGGTTTCCAGATTCATCCACGTCCCTGCAAAGGACATGAACTCATCCTTTTTTATGGCTGCATAGTATTCCATAGTGTATATGTGCCATATGATCTTTATCATGTCTATCATTGATGGGCATTTGGGTTGAGTTCAGGTCTTTGCTATTGTAAACAGTAGGGCAATGAACATACATGTGCATGTATCTTTGTAATAGAATGATTTATAATCCTTTGGGTATATACCCAGTAATGTGATTGCTGGGTCAAATGGTATTTCTAGTTCTAGATCCTTGAGGAATCACCACACTGTCTTCCACAATGGTTGAACTAATTTTCGCTCCCACCAACAGTGTAAAATAGTTCCTATTTCTCCGCATCCTTTCCAGCATCTGTTGTCTCCAGATATTTTAATGATTGCCATTCTAACTGGCATGAGATGGTATCTCAATGTGGTTTTGATTTGTGTTTCTCTAATGACCAGTGATGATGAGCATTTTTTCATATGCTTGTTGGCCACAAAAATGTCTTCTTTGAAAAGTGTTTGTTCTTATCCTCTGCCCACTTCGTGATGGAGTTGTTTGTTTTTTCATGTAAATTTGTTTTAGTTCTTTATAGATTCTGGATATTAGCCCTTTGTCAGAGGGGTAGCTTGCAGAAATTTTTTCCCATTCTGTTAGTTGCCAGTTCACTCTAATGCTTGTTTCTTTTGCTGTGCAGAAGCTCTGGAGTTTAATTAGATCCCATTTGTCTATTTTGGCTTTTGTTGTCAATGCTTTTGGTGTTTTAGTCATGAAGTCCTTGCCTATGCCTATGTCCTGAATGGTATTGCCTAGGTTTTCTTCTAGGGTTTTTATGGCATTAGGTTTTATGTTTAAATCTTTAATCCATCTGGAGTTAATTTTTGTATAAGATGTAAGGAAAGGGTCCAGTTTCAACTTTCTGCACATGGCTAGCCAGTTTTCCAAACATTTATTAAACAGGATATGTAAGTTATTTTTATTCAAGAAAATTAAATTGTCATTTTACTTAAGTGAATAGTAGCTTGCAGGTAAGAAAGATGAAATGGCAACTTTGGTTAAGATATAAAATTGCATATAGTAAAATAATATAACAATGCATTCATATTTCAGAATCATTTATATTTGTATACTTTAGAACTTGCTGCTTCTTATTATTTTATTGATTTTATTTTAGCTTCTAATTTTTGAAAATAATCATAAGTAGAATTTTTACCACAGTAGAACTGCAGTTTCCTTCTTGATTTGGCTTTCTATTTGATAACTCTGAATAATTATAAATCAATGTAAACTGAGCAATAACATAGAAAATATGATAATACTTAGTAATATCAATAATACAGTACTTTCATTCAAAAATTCATGCCAACAGGTATCTTACTGCAGTGGCATGCAAACTAATTTTTATTACTTTAAATATGATTTCAGGAAGACTATCTGGTACATCTAACATCTTCCAGCAATTACGTTTTCACAGTATGTGTTCATTTTAATTCCAAATACAATGTAAGTTATCTCCTGCAATTATTTCCTGATGTCTACAATATAATTTCTAATTTTGGTGAATTTAGCAAGTAAGGAGAGAATGGATGTGAGCTCAGTGAGTGGTTCTTTGATGTGATTATCCTGTGTGTGTGTGTGTGTGTGTGTGTGTGTGTGTGTGTGTGTGTGTAGTAACCAACTTTAAATAGGGGAACCTGAATGATGTTAGAACCAAATTGGAATTCATTTTTTCTCTCCCTGTGTCTCTCTGTCTCTCTGTTTCTCCCCTCTCAGAGACAGCATTACAGCATGAGCATAGGTGTTAGAAAGAGCAAACCTGTCTGAAAAGTTCAGTGGAGTCCTTCTTCTACTTCTTAGTCCTGTGATACCCTATAATTCTCTTTCCTGTCTGAGACTCAATTTACTTTCACATAAAATAACCTTAATAAAGCTTTATATGTATTACAGATTCAAGTTTGATGCTGGATGAATTGCTATAAAAATATTTATCTAGCTGGGCATGGTGGCTCACACCTGTAATCCTAGCACTTTGGGAGGCTGAGGCAAGCAGATTACCTGAAGTTGGGAGTTCAAGAACATCCTAGCCAACATGGTGAAACCTCGTCTCTGCTGAAAATACAAAAAGTTAGCCGGGCATGGTGGCACATGCCTGTAATCCCGGCTACTCAGGAGGCTGATGTAGGAGAACTGCTTGAACCCAGGAGGCTGAGGTTGTGGTGAGCTGAGATTGTGCCATTGCATTCTAGCCTGGGCAACAAGAGCAAAACTCCATCTCAAAAAATATATATTTAACAATTAAGTCATTACTCCTAACCTTGAAAGTGAATACTTATTGTTACTACTGTCAGAGCTTCTTCATCTGTGACCGCACTAGAATATTCAGAACAGTGAAGTTGGCAAAGGGCATGAACAGACACTTACCAAAGAAAACATACAAGCAGCCAACAAGTCTATTAAAAATGCTCAACGTCATTAATTATTAGAGAAATGTAAATCAAAACTACAATGAGATAAGATCTCACAGTTAGTCAGAATGGCTACTATAAAAATGTCAAAAAATAATAGATGCTGGTAAGGTTGCAGAGAAAAGGGAATGCTTAGACATCAATGAAGGGAATGTAAATTAATTCAGCCAGTGAGAAAAGCAGTTTGGAGATTTCTCAAAGAACTCAAAGCAGAATTACCATTCGACCCAGCCATCATATTATTGGATATACACCCAAAGGAATAGAAATTGTTCTACCATAAAGACACATGCACATATATGCTCTTTGCAGCAATATTCACAATAGCACAGACATGGAATTGACGTAGATGCCCATTAGTGGTAGACTGGATAAAGAAAATATGATACATTTACACTATGGAATACTATGCAGACATTAAAAAAAAACAAAACAACAACAACAACAAAAACCTAGATAATGTCCTTTGCAGCAACATGGATAGAGATGAAGGCCACTATCTTAAGTGAACTAACACAGGAAGAGAAAACCAAATACCACATTGTCCCACTTACAAGTGAGAGCTGAATATTGAGTACACAGGGCACAATACACTTGGACACAAAGAAGGAAACAACAGGGCCAGGCATGGTGGCTCACACCTGTAATCCCAGCACTTTGGGAGGCCAAGGCGGGCAGATCACCTGAGGTCGGGAGTTTGAGACCAGCCTGACCAACATGGAGAAACCCTGCCTCTACTAAAAGTACAAAAAATTAGCCAGGTGTGGTGGCGTATGGCTGTAATCCCAGCTACCCAGGAGGCTGAGGCAGGAGAACTGCTTGAACCTGGGAGGCAGAGGTTGCAGTGAGCTGAGATCATGCTGTTGCACTCCAGCCTGGGCAACAATAGAAAACTCCATCTCAAAGAAAAAAAGCAAAAAAAAGAAAAGGGAAACAACAGACACTGGTGGGAGGGTGGGAGGGGGAGGATGGAAAATCTCCCTATAGGTTACGATAGGCTACAATGCTTATTACCTGGGTGGTGAAATCGTCTGTGTACCCAACCCCTATAACATGCAGTTTGTCTTTGTAACAAATCTGTACATGTACCTCTGAACCTAAATTAAAAGATAATTTAACAAAGGATGTTCAGGAGAAAGTCTGAGATCTACAGCATCCATTGAGGAAGGACAGCATGTCCTGGTATTCATTAAGAATGTATACTGGACAGAAGAATAAAGCAATGACTCAACAAACAACAAAAACAAACCTTGGAACTGAAACAAACCTTAAAACATAGATTAGAAGCGAATTAGTAATGCAGTAATTGCCAATTGAGAAAAATCAAATGTCTTCTTACTTTAAAATTACTCATTATTTCATGCTTCTAAATTTTCCTGATATAAATCTAAAATGTATAGTCCCTTATTAAAGATCTTACATAAATAATAGCAGTGCTTCAATGTTAGATTGAATTTGTGTATAGCAATGGCTTTTTTTTTTTAAAGAATTTTTGTTATATTTTAAGTTCTGGGGTACATGTGCAGATTGTGCAGGGTTGTTACATAGGTATACAAGTGCCATGGTGGTGGTTTACTGCATCCATCACCCCGTCATCTACATTAGGTATTTCTCCTAATGCTATCCCTCCCCAATTCCCCCATCCACTGCTCTTCCTCCCCTAGTCCCCCACCCCTCCCATGCCCTGGTGTGTGATGTTCCCCTCCCTGTTTCTGCGGGTTCTCATTGTTCAACACCCACTTCTAAGTGAGAACATGTAGTGTTTGGTTTTCTGTTCTTGTATTAGTTGGCTGAGAATGATGGTTTCCAGTTTCATCATGTCCTTGCAGAGGACATGAACTCATCCCTTTTTCCGGCTGCATAGTATTCCATGATGTAGATGTGCCACATTTTCTTTATCCAGTCTATCACTGATATGTATTTTGATGGTTCCAAGTCTTTGCTATGGTGAACAGTGCTGCATTAAGCTGTTTTAAACACATTACAGAGGTAACTGGTGAGCACTCAGACACACACATACACAAATGCTGGAGTATCTGTTGTCACTGTTTGTTGTTTGACAAGAAGAAATCAGGTTTCATTGTCTTTTTAAAAATATGACTTAGTTTTTAAAATACACACTATTTAAAAACAACACTCAGGAGGTGGCTAGGATCAATATGTAAAAAGATGTTTCTCTACATGTAAAATGTCTTCATTTCAAGTACAATAATGTTCACCTTAACCTCAGTTGCCTATATATAATGGTGATCAGTGATATACCCAAAGGAATTAAAAGAGTACATTAGAATAACAATTACATTTTATCTACCACCTATTGGAAAGTGATATTGAATTTTTTAATAGTCATTAGGTCGGAAAGTCAAATTAGTTAGTGAAAATGATTCAAAATGTTCAATGTTTCTAAGCATAAAACATAAAACATCTGGTTTCTGATTTCAGTAAAGTATCTGGGAAATTGTAGCCATTTCTTCAATCAAATACTACAAAATATGAATACCTCTGTGGACAATGAAAATGAAAAGGATATTTATTTCTTTTTAAAATAAATTTATTTTTAAATGTGGGATGCACGTGCAGGTTTCTTACATTGATGTATTGAGCATTGATGAGGTTTGGGCCATATTGAGTATTGATGAGGTTTGAAGTTTACCCATCACCTGAATAGGGAACATTGTACCGCATGGGTTATTTTTCACCCCTGTGTTCCTTACTACCCTTCCTCCTTTGGGAGTCCCAGTGTCTCTAATTTCCCTCTGTATGTCCATGTGTACCCACTGTTTAGCTCCCACTTGTAAGTGGGAACATACAGTTTTCGATTTTCTGTTTCTGAGTTATTTCACTTAGGATAACAGACTCCAGCTCCATCCATCTTGCTGTGAGACACATGATTTCATTCATTTTTATGGCTATGTAGTAGTCCATGTTGTATTCGATGTAGTATACCACATTTTCTTCATTCAGTCTCTGTTGATGGACACTTACATTAATTTCATGACTTTGCTATGTGAATAGTGCTGTGATAAACATACCAATGCAGATGCCTTTTTGATATTAAAAAAATTCCTCTCCCTTTGGGTAGATAGATACCCAGTAGTAGAGTTACTGGGTCAAATGTTATTTCTATTTTTAGTTTCTTGAAAAATCTCTATTTTCTCTAGAGGTTGTACTAATTTACATTCCTACCAACAGTGTATAAGTTTTTCCTTTTTCCACATTCTCACCAACATCTGTCGGTTTATTTATTTATTTATTTATTTTTAGGCATTCTGACTGGTGTAAGATGGTATCTCGTTGTGGTTTGAATTTGCATTACTAATTTGCATAACTCTGATGATAAGCAGTGTTAAGCATTTTTTCATATTGTACATTGGCTGCTTATGTGTCTTGTTTTGAGAATGTCTGTTCATGCCCTTTCTCTCTTTTTAATGGGATTATTTATCATTTTGTTGCTGACTTTTTTGACTTTGTTGTAGATTCTGGATATTAGTCCTTTGTTAGAGGTATAGTTTGCAAATACATTCTCCCCATTTGTAGGTTTTCTGTTTACTCTGTTAAGTATTTATTTTGCTGTACAGAAGATTTTCAGTTAGTCCCATTTGTCTATTTATGTTTCTGTTGCATTTGCTTTTGGGTCTTCGTCATAAATTCTTTGCCTAGGTCAATGTTTGGAAGAGTTTTTTGTATGGTTTCTTCTAGGATATTTGGTTTCTGGTCTTACACTTAAATCTCTAATCCATCATTGGTTAAGTAATAGAGATGGTGAGTAACAGAGGTTTAGTTATATACCTAAGCTCTGGAGATCGTGAACCTCACATAAATATCAGACTCAAATGCCTAATAAAAATAGTAAATGCATTGATTCAGGAGAAGTTAGAGAAAAAGAAAATAATTTATACTTCAAAAACTAGATTTAGCCATGTACAAAGAATATATTTTTTAAAACTTTTCATTTAATAGAAGCTAAAAAATAAAATTATCTAGAGGGATTATTTTTACTGAATTTTTACCTGACTCTGGTAGAGAAAGGCCTAAATCATCTAAAAGATCATGGATATGTAGCAACACAATAAATTATATATTCCTGTTTCTAGATTGTACATCAGAGAAAATAATTTTGTTCTATGCCTTGTATATAAAGCATTAAAGGTCTGTTTTTGGGAAACTCCCTGGATACAATCTGGCAACAAAGCAAAATATTCAGAGAAGAAGGCAAATGATTTATTCTGCCTTTTATGGTAGGTTTTACTAAACTTTAGCAAAACTGGCTTTATGATTTAATCTACTTTCTTTGTATTTTAACCTGATGCCAATTTCAATGTACAGCAAAAGGGAAAACCTTGGACAAATTGTCTCTGTTGGGCAGCATATGGGCAACAGTCCATAACTGATTATCTTTGGTTATTTATCTCAGCTGGTTAGAGGAAGCTTTTAATGAAGTTTAAAGGGGCTACAGAGAGACAAACTGTAAATACAAAAGTTATTCTGATGTTTATATAAGGATATGACATAATTATATATTTCATGCCCTAAAACATTTTGACAAATTTAACTTTTTTCCAAGGCATAATGGATATCATTCAACATAGTGAGCAATGTGGAAATGGGACTAGCGTTTGGGCCTGTAATAGTTTATTTTGTCTCAGTGTAGGAGATTTAGGAAGACTGTGCTATTTTCAAAGATAGCTACAAGTGTTCACATATATTTTTTCAATCGGATTTTGCTACTCCTCCTGCGAAAGATGGAGTATGGTTCTCTTTGTGAATCTGGCCTGGGCAGATGGCTTGCCTTACCATTAGAACATGGCAGAAGTGATGCTATACATATTCTGGATGCAGGTCTCAAGAAGCCTCACATGCTTGTGCTTTCTTTATCTTAGAACACTTCCCTGAGACCCACCATGGAAGAAAACTGGGCTAGTCTCCTGGAGGATGAAGTGAGGAATGTCAGGTAATTGCCAATGCACATGGTCAGATACATGAGAAAGGCATGCTGGATCCCAGCTCAGTCATCTCGCAAGATCAGAGCCAGGTGAAAGCATTATGGAACCACCCCCCCACACTAATGGTGAGAAGTTACGAAGCATTGCTATTTTTAAACTACTACAAATTAGGCTACATTTTTTATGCAACAATGGCTAACTGAAGGACTGAATCCTAACAGATTTACTTCAGTTAAATTGATCAAATTGAAAACAATTCATGTAGGTTATTCAATATCTTGTATTGATATTTTGGCTTTCCATAATTTTGCACTTTCTAGAACATGTATAGAATATGCATTATTCCTTACGTAGGCACCTCTCTTAAGGGGAAAATGTGTGTGTGTGTGTGTGTGTGTGTGTGTGTGTGTGTGTGTGTGTGTGTGTTTGTGTGTGTGCATGTAATTCTAGATTATTAGGTAATTGTATGAAGGAAACATAGCTTTTTTGGTTTGTTTTTGCATTTTTAGGGCTACAGAAAATAATTATACTTGAAATGCTTTAAGTCTTGCCATTCAGTAAATATTGACCTTTTCTGAAGCTGAGGGTTTCTTTATGACCTGCTGGGAAGTTTCTGACCAGAGGGCATTTGTGGTGGGTACTGTGAACCAAGGGCTGTCATCAGACACACTTGAGTAATTCCCATGTCTTTATCTAAGGCCATAATTTAGCCAAAGGCATTTTCGTAGTTCATTAAATTGGCTTTTTGACCAGCTCAGAATCAATGAGCCAAATGCTAGATAATTGACAGGACAACCAGAGAGAAATCATTGTTCAGATAAAGCTGGTAGAGAGAGAAACCTTGAGTTAAATTCTCCAGTCATGCTTTCGCTCAGTCCTCATCAGGGTTACCCCAAAATACTTTATTCACATGGGGCCACAAGTGAATTTTTGACATTTTAACACTTCGAATCTGTTATCTTATTGTGCAAAATCCTCCCTTGTAATTTAGAATGCTTCCAAAAACCAGAGGAACAATAGAAATGGTTCTTCTTGACTGGTGAAACTTCATGAACACACAGGACATTGTGGGTGTAAAAAGCCCCAAGTCTAAAACCCTCTGCCATGCTGATGCTCCTGGATAGCCTGGTGAAAAGTATCTTGTTATTTTCTTTTACTTTTTTGCTTGTTAATTATTCAGAAATAAATTTACTTTAAAAATAAGTAAACTGGACAATTAAATTAGGTTTCTAAATAATAACATCCAAAAAATACTATTTTTAATATTTTCAGCATCTGGCCAGTATCTTCAGGAAATTTGGAAAGCAGCCATATCTTTGGGACTTGATTCAATGTAAATATCAAATTTTCCCACATATATGTGGGTGAAAATAAATTATCTTATGGCTAAGATTGTACCAAAACTTGTCTGTTGGGATCATCATTAGGATTTGAATACTAGCTATGAAAATGTTTTGGCAAAATTGGCATCATTTTCTTTTTTCTTTCTACTTTTTAATAAGCATGGACCAAGCTACCAATTACCAATTCATACCTTAATATTTAAAAAAGATCTTAGGTGGTTATAGATTTTACTAGCTTTAAATGTAATTTTAGTTTTATTTTGTTTTTAAGACATGTTTTCTACAAACTTCTACTTTACTGTTGAAAGAAACTTTAAATAACGTACTTTGTATCATACAAGGACAAATTCTGAAAATTTGATCAGTTTTGTAATGTAATGGTCTATTTTTCTATTCTTCTAAATAGAATATTTCTACTGAAGAAAGTGAGAATATTGACTATGAATAAAACTTCGATGAGAAAGTGTCTAGAGTATTTTCAGTTCTGCATATAAAAATTGCAATGCTTTTTTCTTTAATTGAGCAATACATCTTATTATTGGAAGTAAAAGAGAAAGAACATTTTTTTTCTGCCCAGAAAAAGAGAACAGAATCACATAGGAGAGAAAAGTTATTTTAATTAGATGACACCGGTTTAGTTGTTGGGGTCTAGCCAGATTGTAAGCTTGAGGTTTTCTGGGCTATAGAATTATTTTATCTTCTAACTCCACAACTACATTTCAATTAAAAACTGAATTGATTCAATTAAGTTGAATTCAATTCAGTCCAAAACATATGTACTGAATGTACTGACTTCCACAAGAAGCTTCCAGAATACATCGAATAATCCTTCATTTTTCACAACCCAGTGCTCACGGGAAAATGACAAAAAAGTGCCACATAGTTTCAGTAATGAATGTTCCTCAGTTAATATTTCTTTTGCAAATATGTAATTAGCAACAATTATTTTATTAAACCTAAGTTTTAATAAATTTAGTAGTTAAGAAGAGGCAAAAAGCACAAAACATGCTGTAGCTTCAAAAATTATTACTAATTTATATTATTAAATGCTGTAAAAGACATATTAATACTGGTTCACCTATCCCATCAAACATCACAGTAATGAAACATCCTTAACTTTCATTAAATCTATGAAGTCTATAAAGGATCAAAAATGATGATAGAATTACTGCTATATAAAACATTAATTTTATGTTCCAATGATTAGGCTCTTTCAAACAATAAAATATATTTAATCCTAATTTTGTTTTTTAAATGTCACCAAAAATATTATTTGACAACAGTGCATTAACATTTTTTTCTTGTTGGGACTAGCAACAGGCATGTAAAAATAAATAGGCACAGAAAACACATTTCTTTCCTACTTTCAGGAAAAAACGTATTATTTAACCATAGAAGCAATACTTTTTCAACTTTTTAAAACTTATTATTGATTGCAAAATGGTATTAAAATGGCTATACGTTTTAGGAACTTATGAAATTGTGATGCAGATACATTCCAACATAGTCCCATCAGTATGTATAAATCTACATAGATGAATAAATATATGTGGGTGTGCATATTTGTGTATTTAAATTACGTTTGCTGTGTATCTATGTCTCTCCATATACATCTATAGATTTTAAAATAATCTTATATAGCCAATGTCACTCTGCAGAACTTGGGAGGCTTTGGGAAAGCAGGGAAAAGGTTCAAACTGTTTCCGTATTCTGATACCCAATTCAAACATGATCCGTCCCATCAAACAGTTTCTAAAGTCTCAGCGTTATGCCTTCCAGACTTCGGACGTTGCTTTCCAACTTCACCACATGTAGCATATGAACAGAGGCAGTCAGCTATGGGGAAAGCGTATCTCTCTACTCTGAACTACTCTTACCATTCAATCTATATTTTATTAAGGATGTTTATCCTCATTTTCCTTGCACTAAAGTTTGGTGGAGATTTGTCTAGCTACCAGCAAATAGGTTTTAAAAAGCCTTGATATCTAATGATACATACCTCAATAGACAGAATGGACTTTTAAGCACAGTGTAGTCAATACAATTTTTTTGATATACCTTTTGTGTACTACCTCATTTAATCCAGACGGAATTCATATAATGTAGGTTCTATCATTATATTCAGGTTGAGAGAACCAGTGCACCAAGAAAATTTATGATCTGTGCCAGGATATGAGAGGCTAGGTTTGAACACAGCAAAATTTAACTTTCAATCACTGTTCTTACTACAGATGTATTAATGAAGTCATTCCCTGCATAATCTATGCTATGTAAGTAAATTGCAAATAATATTTCCTTATAAAAACCTAACCCATCATTTGTATGTTGTGTTAACTTACTGCTTGAATATAGCTTTTCTAACCAATCTCAATCTTTGATTTGAAGTTATCTAACCTCAATCTCAATCTTTTATCTAAAACTTTATCTTAATGTCAAAGACATAAAATTATTTTTCAGCTGCAATGTATTTATGCCATGGGACTACATTTTACAAGAATTGGGATTAATTATCAATATGATTCAGAATTTTGTAAAAAAGTTTAATATACAAATTCAATAAATAATTGATTGAAAAGTTAATTATGCATGCCTGTGGGCAAATACCCAGTCTCAAGTCAGTAATTTTGGTGACATAAATTAGCAGAAGTTTCTAAAATAATGTGCTAGAACCCTCAAACTGTCAGTAACATTCAAAACATGTTCCAGTTGTGGTAGTATGGAATAGGAGTAAAGGCAGATGGATTACAGTGAGCTACAATTTTGACATTGTACTGGATTGAGGAAATTGTCAAAATTTCCATACCAGCCAACAAATAGAATCAAAATGGAATTGGGATAAGAATGAATAACTTTTGGCAGGTTGTCTTGTCCAACGATTCCAATTCAGTCCTACATTGTGATGAGTACACTATTCCGTATTACAACACATTTTTAAAATAGTTTGCTGTTTCTAATATGACTTTTACTTGTTGTAGATAATCCTTTTCTTGCTGAAGTGGTAAAAAAGAAATTGAATAATTATTATTGCTAAAACAACTACTCACAGTGTTGCACCTAAGCAGAGGTGGTCATTCAGAGAATGGAATGGATCATGACAGAAAGCCTACACCTTCCTAAGGAGGTTGTTAGGGAAGAGATTGCATTGGTTTGCAGTTGTGTCTCAACTTCCAGTAGTTCCTGGTGGGATTAAGCCCCCATGCCCAGAGCAGGGTACAGCTAACTAATGCACTCTGTCATTGGCTTTAATCCCTTCCCACTTCAGTCACTCATCCATTCTTCCTGGGACAACTTTCCAAGAAGCAACCTGTACATAAAATTCTAGGGCCAGACCCTGAGACAGGGCTCCATCAAGTGACATCAGGAAACCTTAGATATCACTTAGTCATATCATTTTTCAGGAATGATAGTCATACTTAAAAAACATTTTATGGGATTTGCCAGAATTTGCTTATTGTCAGAAGCAGTTAGTGACACACCTGGAAAGCAATGAACACATTCTCGAGGCACTGGTCAGTACAAAGGCTGTAATTGATGCGGATGAGCAGGGCTAACGTTCAATGGGCATATGCCATAATGCCTGTAAGAACATGCCAGCCTTTTATAGACATTTTGTGTTTTGCTTGGTTATTGCCCAGGCCTTCTTAAACAACTTGAATGACACACCTAGTAATGAGCAAGAAAATTTTCAAAGCAGGAGATGCCGAGGGAAAGTACTTATGAGGACTCCTGATTACATAGGGCACTGCTGAGGATCTTGGACTCTTAAGATGGAAAATGAAAAGGAGTAGCAAAACCCATGAACAGAAAACAATGATGACAAATATTGCCTAAAGTGCCTTGCCAGATTCAAAGCCTAACTATGGTATAATAAAAAGGTAAAATACAGATGTGATTATCAAACCTATAAAACAATACATGTCCACTGAAGAAAACACGAGTCCACAAAATGTAAAAAATATTAGCAATAAAGCACAATTTTCATAGTTTTCAGCCCTCAGAAAGTGATTGTCTTCCTCAATTCTAAGTTGGAAAATCACTAAATAGTTTGGTTCAGGAAATCAGCATAAGATATAATCAATTCAGATAAGGAGTTCTGTCACCTAAAATACGTCCCATGGATCAGAGAGGGACAGTTCTCAAAACAAAGGTAAGATGTTGTAGAGAAAAAATATGTGCCCTTCACATATCCAGTCTTTCCACTATGATTGTTGCTTTTTAATATTTCTGCAACTTTCAAAAAATTAGCTTTTTTGAGGTAAAAATTACATATAATAATATTCACTAGTAAGTGTTTTTGATGAGTTCTAATGAATACATATAGTCATTCTATTGCCACAGTACACAGAGTATTCATTCAGTACTTTGTCCCATCTCATTCTGTATCAACCTTTATTCTGATATTTTTCCTTATAGTTGTGTTTTCTCTAAATTTCTGTATAAATATAATTATACAAAATATAAGCTTTTTGTTGGTATCATTTTTTGTATGATACCCAACAAAATGCTTAAATGGACTTATAATGAATCTGAAAACTATTATACCATTTGGCATAATGGTTTTGAGAGTCATTACTCACAATACATTACTGCACATATCAGTAGTCTTTTTTATTTGTATTGTGGATTAGTATGTTTGGAAGTGGTTCCCTAACTAATCTCTAGGTTTATCAATATAGTAAAATCCTTTTTCTCTATATACATTAAAATTTTTACTGAAATATTTATTTATTTAAAGTAAATACTTATCTTTGATAATTTTAAAGTAAGAAAGTATCTATTGTAAACCACATTGTGGACCAATAAATTAAAGGTCTTATTTTTTTTAACGACCTATTTTTTAAATTTAAATTTTAATTTTAAGTTCTGGGGTACATGTGCAGGATGTGCAGGTTTGTTACATAGGTGAATGTGTACCATGGGGTTTGTTGCACCTATCAACCCAACACCCAGGTATTGAGCCTAGCATGCATTAGCTATTTTTCCTCATGCTTTCCCTGCCCCCACCTCATCCCCCTGACAGGCCCCAGTATGTGTTGTTCCCCTCCCTATGTTCATGTGTTCTCATTATTCAGCACCCATTTATAAGTGAGAACATGTGGTGTTTGGTTTTCTGTTCCTGCATTATTTTGCTAAAGGTAATGGCTTCCAGCTCCATCCCTTTCCCTGCAAAGGACATGATCTTTTTCCTTTTTATGGCTGCATAGTGTTCCCTAGTGTACATAAACCACATTTTCTTTATCCAGTCTATCATTGATGGGCATTTGGATTGATTCCATGCCTTTGCCATTGTGAATAGTACTGCAATGAACATAAATGTGCAAGCATCTTTGTAGCAGAATGATTTATGTTCTTTTGGCTATATACTCACTAATGGGATTGCTAGGTCAAATGGTATTTCTGTTCCAGATCTTTGAGGAATCACCACACCGTCTTCACACTGGTTGAATTAATTTACATTCCCACCAACAGTGTAAAAGCATTCTTAATTCTCAGCAACCTTACTAGCATCTATTGTTTCATGACTTATTAATAATCATCATTCTGACTGGCATGAGATGGTATCTCACTGTGGTTTTGATTTGCATTTCTCTAATAATCAGTGATATTGAGTTTTTTTTTTTTTTCATTTGTTTGTTGGCCACATGAATGACTTCTTTTGAAAAATGTTTGTTCATGTCCTTTGCCCACTTTTTAAAGGGGTTTTTACTTGTACCTTTGTTTAAGTTCCTTGAAGATTGTTGATATTAAATCTTTTCAGATGGATAGACTGCAAAAATATTCTCCCACTCTGTAGGTTGCATGTTCACTCTGATGGTTTGTTTGGCTGTGCAGAAGCTCTTTAGTTTAATTAGATCCCATTTGTCCATTTTGCTTTTGTTGCAATTGCTTTTGGTGATTTTGTCATGAAATCTTTGCCTGTGCCTATGTCCCGAATGGTATTTCCTAGATTTTCTCCTAGGGTTTTTTTTTTTTTTTTAATATAGTTTTGGGTTTTACATTTAAGTCTTTAATCCATCTTGAGTTTATTTTTATACAAAGTATAAGGAAAGGGTCACTTCAATCCTCTGTATATGGCTAGCCAATTCTTTCAGCACCATTTACTAAATAGGAAATCCTTTCCCCATTGCTTGTTTTTGTCAGGTTTGTCAAAGACCAGACAGTCAGAGATGTGCAGGTCTGCATGTCTGATTTTGTACCAGTACCATGCTGTTTTAGTTATTTAGCCTTGTAGTACAGTTTGAAGTTCTGTAGCATGATGCCTCTAGCTTTGTTGTCTTGCTTAGGATTAGCTCAAGCTCTTTTTTGGCTCCATATGAATTTTAAAATAGTTTCTTCTAATTCTGTGAAGAATGTCAATGGTAGTTTAATGGGAATAGCATTGAATTTGTAAATCACTTTGGAAAGTATAGTCATTTTCACAATATTGATTTTTCTTATTCATGAGCATGAATGTTTTTCCATTTGTTTGTATCCTCTCTGATATGCTTGAGCAGTGATGTGTATTTCTCCTTGATGAGGTCATTCACTTGCCTTGTAAGCTGTATTCCTAGGTATTTTATTCTCTTTGTAGAAATTGTGAAATTTCATTCATGATTTGGCTCTCCTGTTGTTGGCATATAGGAATGTTTGTGACTTTTACACATTGATTTTGTATCCTGAGACTTTGCTGAAGTTGCTTATCAGCTTAAGAAGCTTTGGGGATGAGATGATCTGGCTTTCTAGATATAGGATCTTGTCATCTGCAAACACAGACAATTTGGCTTCCTTTTTAACTATTTGCAATAATTTCAGAAAAAAAAGGTATCAACTCCTCTTTGTACCTCTGGTAAATTCAGCCATAAATCCATGTAGTCTGGGGCTTTTTTTTTTTTTTTTTTTTTTCCCCTCTGGTTGGTAGACTATTATTATCTCAATTTCAGAACTTACTTGTTTAATCAGGAATTCAAGTTCTTCCTGGTCCAGTCTTGGTTGGGTGTATGTGTCCAGGAATTTATCCATTTTTTTCTAGATCTTCTAAATTATTTGCATAAAGGTGTTCATAGTATTCTCTGATGGTTGTTTGTATTTCTGGAGGGTCAGTGGTGATATCCCCTTTATCATTTTGTATTGTGTGTATTTGATTCTTCTCTCTTTTCTTCTTTATTAGTCTACGTAGCAGTCTATTTTACTTTTTTTCAAAAAACAGCTTCTAGATTGCTGCAGTTTGCTGGGGGTTCACTCCAGACCCTGTTCACCTGGGTCCCTCCTGCCTCTGGATGGTATCACCAGTAGAGGCTGCAGACGAGCAAAAATGGCAGCCTGTTCCTTTGAGAGGCATCAACCTTATGTGGCGGGAATGCTCCTATAAGATGTGTCTGGTGACTCCTGTTGTAAAGTCTCAGGCAGTCAGGAGGAGCAGACAAAGGGACACGCTTAAATAAGCAGTCTGGCTGCCCCTTGGCAGAACAGGTGTCCTGCAGCGTCACTCTGGCTGCCCTGACTCTCCAGAGGCAGCAGACAGAAAAGACTAAGGCGGTTGATCCACCATGCTGCAGCCACTCCTCCTCCCAGGGACTCCTCTCTGATCAGGGATGTCAGTGTTCTGTCCGGAAACCTGTGTCCGGGGCTGCTGACAACCCCACAGAGAGAACCCGCCTGCCGAGGAGGGGCAGATCATCAAAGCCCTGCTTAAAGAAGCAGTCTGGGCCAGGCGCAGGGACTGAGTCTGTAATCCCAGCACTTTGGGAGGCGGAGGCGGGTGGCTCACGAGGTCAAGAGTGGAGACCGTCCTCACCAACATGGTGAAATCCTGTCTCTACTAAAAATACAAAAATTAGCCAGGCATGGTGGTGCGCGTCTGTATCCCAGCTACTCCCAAGTCTGAGGCAGAACTGCTTGAACCCGGAGGCGAAGTGGCAGTGAATGGATGATCGTGCCCCCACACTCCAGCCTGGCGAAAGAGCGACTCAGTCTCAACGTCTGACGTCTCACAGGAAGTGGCCCGCGCAGCCGCCGTGCTGTGCCTGGGGAAACGTCGCCCGCGCAGCCGCCGTGCTGCGCCGTGGGGCAGCGTCGCCCGCGCAGCCGCCGTGCTGCGCCGTGGGGCAGCGTCGCCCGCGCAGCCGCCGTGCTGGATCGTGGGGCAGCGTCGCCCGCGCAGCCGCCGTGCTGCGCCGTGGGGCAGCGTCGCCCGCGCAGCCGCTGTGCTGCGTCCTGGGGAATTGTTTCCGGGGCAGACCGCTCAGTCTTCCTGGCGCCCTCGGCAGGGTAAAATGGCGGGAGTGGAGCGGCGGCCGGGGCGTCCTTCTGTCCTCGCCCCGGAACTCGGTCTTCTCAGGCCATCTGCAGCCTGCTGCGGTGACCCGTGGGGATTCCAGGCGAGTGGGTTTTAGTTTGTGGGGTTCTGTAGGAGCAAGGCCCCTTGGCTCCCTGGCGTCAGCCCTTTTCCCCTGAAGTGGACGGATCTCCCGCGCCTCTGGGGAGTTCCCAGAGTGCGGGATGCAAATACTCCTGTGTTTCAGCGCGGGCTCCCATGGCTGCTTAGCCCAGCAGCCGCTGTGTCTTCACAGCTCTGTGCTTGAGACCTAAGGCCCTGGTGGCCTGCACTCACGCAGTGACCTCATGATCGGCAGGTTGCGTGGAAAAAGTGCCGTTTCGCTGGGAAAGGTTGCAGGGGAGGTGGTGGCATAGTCCCTCGTCGCCTCCGTTGGCTGGGGAAGAAAGCTCCCTTTGCCTCCTGCGTCTCCCAGGTGGGCGGGCACTCCACCCTGCTTTTCCTCGCCCTGCCGGGGTCAAGCCAGCTGCCTAGTCAGGCCCAGTGAGAAAACTTTGGTACATCAGTCCAAGGGGCAGAATTCACTGGGTGTTTTAATCCTCCTGCGGAGGAGCCATAGAGCAGGGCTGTTTCTCTTCAGCCATCTTGGCTCGCCCTGAAATATTTTTCATAATCCCTTTCTATCAAAATGGGGATCATTTTTATGACAACTGCTACCCTTTGAATGTTTGTGTCCCTCCAAAATTTAAGTTTAAACTTAATCCCTGTTGTGGTTGTATTATGAGGTGAAGCCTTTGAGAAGATGATTAGGTCATGAAGGCCTCACTCTCATAAATGTGATAAATGGCTTATAAGGGAAGTTTCAGAGTGCTGCCTGCCCCTTTGTGCTTTCTACCACGTCAGGACAGAGGATTCTTCACCACTGGGTGATTCAGCAACAAGGCTTCATCGTGGAAGCAGCCAGCCACCCCTTATCAAATACCTAATCTGCCAGTGTTTTGATTTTGGAATTTCCAGCCTCCAGAATTATGAGAAACAAGTTTCCATGATTATCCAGTCTAAAAGACTTTGTTATAGCAGCAGGAACTGGCTGAGAGCATCTAAAATATTAGGGCATCTCTGCAAAAAAAAAAAAAAAAAAAAAAGGGATACATACACTATGGTTCTAATTTTATATGTTTTGCTCACAAATTCTATAATTTTCTATCATTAAACTTACCTTCAGTGAGTAATGATTTCAAAATGTAAATTAAATTGAGCATGGAAAGTGCAGAACATGGAAGGACATTTTATCTTTGTTATATCTCATTGTTGCATTCCCTGATGTTATCTCAGATGCAGAGTAGTTTTTACAATTCGTAGTCTATGAGTAGATGCTTTCTCTAAAAGTTTAACCTTTTCCAAATTGCATGTGATATACCCAGTGTATTAGTTTTCTAAGGCTGCTGTAATGAAAATTTATCCTTACACAAGTTTGGGGACCAAATGTCTGTAATCAAGGTGTTGGCAGGGCCAACTCTCTCTCTGAAGACTGATAGAGAATCCTTCCTTGCCTCTTCCAGCTTTGCAGGCTCCTAGCAGTCCTTGACTTACAGAAGCACAGCTGAAATCCCTCCCTCTGTCCTAACATGGACTTTCTCACTGTATCTCTGTGTGTTTGAATCTCTCCTCATACAAAAAACATCAGTCCGTTGATTAAAACCAGTGCTAAATCCAGAATGATTCCAAATCCTAAACTAGTCAGATCTGCAAAGAATTTATCCCCAAATAAGGTCATATTCTGAGGTTCTGGGTGGACATAGATTTGAGAGAGACACAGTTCAACTGATTAGACATAGGGAAAAAAGAAAAAAACCACATCATCTCAGAGTTGACTTTTATAAGATTTACTTGTTTCTGTTTTTGTTTATTCTGAGCACCAAGGACTTTAAAGTCACATTCTTTGCATCTAGTTTGCATCCCTTAATATGTTTCCAGACAGGGTTCATTCATTATAACATTTTTGACAATGATGGAAGATGTTGTTAAGAATAAATGAATCTAAACATTTGGAGGGGTAGTGTATATATACTGTTTATACCAAACCCAAGTGCAAAGCTGATGGGTTCTGAGTTGGAGTACTGATTTCAAGGTTCTCATCACTAAGATCATGATGGTAAACTTTTACCAAAGTAGCTCAGGGAGGAGTGTCGGTTCTGATTCAGTCCAGATGTTCTGAATTCCAAGCAGTTTTAGTTTAACGTATTCTCATGTAGGATTTTCACTTCTTCCTTTAGGGACATGCTTGCTAAAGCAGTGCATGTGTTTCTAGCACACATCACTCAGTGGACATTAATATCATTCAGATGTTCCAAGCCCCACAACTCTTATCTGCATAACTAATGGACGTCAGCACCCTTGTCCACATTCCCCTCCCCATTTGGTATGCTCCAGAATTCTCTCTTGTGTGTTCAGAAATCAGTGCTGACTGCATTTGTCCTGCCACCACTGGTCTACTCTGAGGCCTCACCTAGGCTGCCACCACTGGTCTAGTCTGAGACCCTAATGAGGCTGGCACCACTAGTCGACTCTGAGACACCACTGAGGCTGGCAGCACCGCCTGGCCACTCCACTGCATATGACACTGCACTCTACACAACACTGCACTTTATTGAATGCTACACTCCATGGAACACTCCACTCCACACGATCAACTTCTTTTTACAAGATGTGTAGTGCCACCACCATTGATTGTTCCTGTTGGATATAGACAATTTCTCAAGCATTTACAGATAACTCAGTTTAAACTCTACATGGAGTGATCATCTCAATCTAGTTAAAAAAATAACTTTCAAAATGCTAATTCAAATTCTCTGTAAGTTTTCTCTCTCTCTTTCTCATATACACCTAAGAGTGTAGATGTGTATTTGTGCATGTGTGTGTATTGCTTTCAGACTACAAATAGAATATAGTGTTCTTATTTTCTATGTTGCTTAGAGTTTTATTTTTTAAAGAAAAAGACTAAATTAAAATATACATTTTATCATCCTGATCTCTCAATGATTTGGCCAATATCTATAAATTTCCACTCATCAATAAAATCCATAACAATGTTAAACTTAATTAAAATACAGGGTAATTTTAATATTAGGCACCAAGGGTTTGAAATACGATCATAATCAATCATAGTTTAAAAAATTTTTAATTCAATGCAAATAAATAAATGGGCTTGAGGGCCATGTCAGAGATTGTGGATTCTCCCTGCTGTGGAAGTCTTCTACTAATATAGCTAATTCATTTGACCCATAAGTTGATTTTAGGATTGAAAGGGCAGGTGTTCTTTTGAAAGAAGTTTCTTCTCAATCAAATTTAATGTCATTTGGGTCAACCTAGTTTTAATTTCATGCTACATTATACATCCCTCAGGATTCCTTGTTCCTTTCTTAAATAAGGTTGCATATGTTTGATTATTTAAATTACCAGTCAAGGGTATACTTCCATTCCTGTCATGATATGCAAATTATTTTAAACTGTGTCATAAACCTTTTTTGTGCATCTTAATGCTTTTTGTCTTTCCAGACACTCACATAGGATAGTCAAAATGTATTCTTAGTTGCAGGAAAACTGGTGCCAAGTTATTCAACTACAAAAATATTTTTCTACTTCTGTTGTTTTCCCTGGCTATGCTATTCAGAATTATTCTAGTTCTTAAAGCATATGTCTCATAAAGCAAGTAGACCTAATTAATCAGTTAAAAGTTAGAATATTGGGTGGGTGGCCTTGGAAGGCATAGTTTAAACAAGTTTTGCCACCCAATTTCCTCTACTTTTCCTTTTAAAATAATTTTAAACTTAAAATGAAAAGTATGACAGCTTTTATTTACTCTGGAAAGTTTTATAGTGACTCTTCATTGTACTTTTTTTCTTTCCAGATGTCTCTGCAAAAGGTTATATTATTATTTCAATTTATTTTTAAAAATATTAATTTATGCAAACATTCCAGAGTCCACAGCTTCACATACAGCTATCTTGTGATTTCAGGATAGTTAATCATGGGTAAGATATTTTCCATTTATCCTGTAAGGTTTTTTTTTTTTTTTTTTTTTTTTTTGGACAAGAAGTACATTTATTGGTTCATATTATGAAGGGACAGCACAGTGGAAGCCCTCATGAGTGCAGGGCCCGCCACTTGTCCAGAGGGCCACGATTGGGGATGTACTTAACCCCACAGCCATCTGGAATGAGCCGCTTCTCAGCCACCATGTCTTCAAATTCATCGGCATTGAACTTGGTGAAGCCCCACTTCTTTGAGATGTGGATCTTCTGGCGGCCAGGGAACTTGAACTTGGCCCTGCGCAGGGCCTCAATCACATGCTCCTTGTTCTGCAGCTTGGTGCGGATGGACATGATCACTTGGCCAATGTGAACCCTGGCCACAGTGCCCTGGGGCTTTCCAAAGGCACCTCGCATGCCTGTTTGGAGCCTACATTGGGGCAGTGGCAAGGTGAGACACATGAACATACATCTGGAAGGCCTGTCTCCAAGGTCCCTTAGAGCAACCCATACAAGAAACAGGCTGCATACACTACCAAGGAAGCTGCTGTTTGCAGCCATTGCACACTGGGCCCCCATGAGGAAAGGAACCCAGTCGGCTTAATTGGCTGCAGATATCCTGTAAGGTTTTATCAAATGGGTACTATGTGGGGAAAAAAGTCAGTCTTTTAAATTTTGTTTTTTTTAATTTTAACAAAGCCAGAAAATTTAGCACATTCAGGGAAGGCAGCCTTTGATTCAGGTCTTTGGGGATACAAAGGGCATCCATATGGTTATTGGAAGGAGGACATTTAGGTAAAAGAAAGAGAAAATAAGATACGTGAAGTTGCAGAGAAGAAAATGTACAGTTCATGTTTGAAAAATAACTAGTGGTGTAGGTAGGCAGAATGTTCACTGTCTAATGGAAAATAAATGGCTGAAGAAATAACTATACTGTGTTCCAACTATGTCCTAGTAATTTTATATAAATTATCTCATTTAGTTTGGTAATGGTATTAGATACAGTCATTATGATTTCACGGATAATACACTTTAGAATAAGATATGTGAATTAAGCTTCCTGAAAATCACAAAACAAATAAGTGGATCCAAACTGTCACCAGAAGGAATGTTGGGATTAAGGAAGGGGGGCACCTGGATATCAGGCAAGTCATTCCCTAGACACTTCCCACTACCCCCCATTCTCTGAGGACATCTTTACACATTATGTCTCAGCTAAGGTTCTAAATTAATCTGTTACCTTTTAAATATTTCTTTATGTCATCTAATCATTTTACATATTATAACTCTGAAGCCTTGTCAAATTCCAGTGAATCACTTAGTATTTTGATCTTATTCCTTCTTGATTTAAACAGAGACCTTGAATGTCCAGCCCCTTCTCAAGTGTTCTCTGGTGGTCCCTAGGAAGAGTTAATTGTCTATTCCAATTAACTCTTTATCAGTTCGTGCATGATTCTATGTTAGTATTTTATCTCACAAAATTAGTGGTCCTCAAATCTTAGCTGCATGTTAGAAACTTGCAAACAGCTTTCAAAAATTTAAAATATCTGCATAACTCAGATATTCTTAATTCTTATAAAATTATTCTTGAGAAGATCCAGGAGTTGGTGATCTTAAATACCCATTGAGTTCTAACACGCTGCCAAGGTTGAGAATGTCTGTCTTATAATATAGTGGGTTAGATTTATTTCTTAACCTGGGGTAGACTATAACATTTTAAGGGACAGGCATTGATGATGTGCTTCTTTACAATATCTATGTATAACCCATATTCTGTCATACAATTATGATTTTAAAAAGACTGTAGAAAAGAAGAAAAAATTAACAAAGGACCATTATGTATAAGAGGAAACGGAAGAAACAGAGAATATAACACCAAGTAAGTTAGAGAAGAGAAATGTCAAGAAAGTAGCCATAAAATGTACAAAATATTTTGTGCTAAAAAGATGCCTAACAAATGGGATTTATGTATGTTGAGTTGTTGATGATCGTTGCTAACCAGGACGACCATTCAAAATTAGAGCAGTATTGGTAATAGCCAGCTACAAAAGGGTAAATCATGAGTAGTCAATGGAATTGGAGAGAGGTATAGATATATTAATTATCATTATTACTAATATTATTGTATTTAAGGTTTGAGGCAAAGAAATTAACAACAAATATTGGAAGCTCATTAGGCATCTTCATTAGAAGAGAATGTAGTCTGTTTTCATGTGTTAGTTTTGTGTTAACAAGGAAGGCTTAGAATATGTATGTGGAGAGTGACTGTGGGGCTAGAAGTTGAATATTTTGAGTTGCTGTAGAAGGCTCTTTACAGAATTTGGATATATATATATATTTTTTTCTGAAATAGTCTCCTCATTTGGCTTTTGTGAAGCAAACCTCTGCCTACATTTTCTACCCTGGTATATAGTCATGCAGCACATAATGTTGTTTAGTTCAAGGAGGGACCACATATACCACAGTGATGCCAAAAGATTATAATGAAATTGAAAAGTTCCTTGTGTCATAGCTCAATGCCCCATTCACATGTTTGTGGTGATATTGGGCTAAACAAACCTACTGCATTGTCAGTTGTATAAAAGTACAGCACATACGAATATGTGCAACACAGAATACTTGATGATGATCATGACTATGTTACCAGTTTATGCTTTACTAAACTATACTTTTCGTCATTATTTTAAGAGAATACTTTTTCAACTTATAAAACAAAAGAAAAAAGTTAATATGAAAAAGCTTGAGGTAGGTACTTCAGGAGGTATTCCAGAAGAAGGCATTGTAATCACAGGAATTGACAGGTTCATGGGTGTTTTTTTTTTAACCTGAAGACCTTCCAGTGAAATAAGATGTACAGATGAAGGATAGTGGAACTGATCATTCTGGCCCTATATAGTCCTAGACTAATGTGTGTGTGTGTGTTTCGGTTTTTAACAATAAAATTTTAACAGTTAAAAAAATAAAAATAAAAAATATAGTTTATAGAATGTGGATGTAAAGAAATGAAGCATTTTTGTGCAGCTGTACAATGTGTGCATGTTTAAAGCTACATGTTGTTACAAGAGAGAAAGCTAAAAATAGTTTTTAAAGTAAAAAAAAAAAACTAAGGTTAAGTTATTATTTAAGAAAGAAAATTTTAAAAATAATGTGTAGTCTAAGTATACAATGTTTATAACGTTTACAGTAGTGTAAGATAACCTTCTAGGCCTTAACAGTCTCTCACCACTCACTCACTGATTCATCGAGAGCAACTTCCAGGCTTACTAGCTCTGTTCATGGTATGTGCTGTACACAGGTGTATCATTTGTTATTCCTTTAGACTGTATTTTCACTTTACCTTTTCTATATTTATATATGTTTAGACACACAAATACTCATCACTGTCTTATTACCTGCAGTATTCAGTACAGTAACATGCTGTGAGGGTTTGTAGCCTAGAAGCAATAAGCTATCTCAATGACCCAGGTGTGTAGTAGGCTATACCATCTAGGTTTGTGTGTGTCTACTCCATGATGTTCACACAAGAATGAAATTGCCTAAGGATGTATTTCTCAGGACATATCCTTATCTTTAAGTGACTCATGACTATATGTATTATTGTCCTGTCCCTAAAATATATTCTTCAGATTTCCTTCCTTGCCTTGATTTTTTTTGTACAAATTTGCCCCACCACTTTCAAAACATTAGATACACATTCATATTTTTAAACTACCATTTATACACTTAGGAGAAGAAAAGGTATTGTGTGGACATTGCAGACTTGCTCTAGTCCTACCTTCCCAAAACCTCTCTTCCAGTCTATTGCACTCGGTATTTCCTAACTCAAACTTAACTGTTCAGTGCATCAGCTTTGCTATTTTCCTATAGCCCTGAGTGGCACAAGATCCTCTTCTGTGAGTGACCTGCTGCCTTTTGCCACTGCCCTGGCTCCAGACACCTGTCAATGATTGCAGTTCCTTTACCAGTGAACTGTTTATTTCTAGTTCCTGGTCCTTATTCCTCTAATTTGCTCTATGAAGACCTAAATTCTAAATGGATATGTATTTATGATATAGCAATCAGATCTTCTGATTGCTACTCTTTCTGTTCAGAATTAGTTCCAAACACTGAAATACATTTCAATGGCCCTGATTTTTCAGAGCCTTCTCTAACACCTAAGAATGAGCTCTTAGCCTAAGAGATTTTGTCTTCTAGAATATTTAAATTGTGCCCTTGAGTTTCTGTATAATATGACTTCCTTTATAAACTTGGTAAATAATCAATAAACTATATACCAAGCCATTCCAAGGCGCTGGGGATTGAATATTGTGGGTGAGTGGGATGAATACAACGAGAATGAAGGACAGTTTTTAGAACTATAAAACCCACAACCACCCCACTAAGATATGGAAAAGCCTGACTTTTCTTTTATATTTGTTCTTTAAGTGCTCCCTATTTGTATGGACTCAAATGCTTCTGTTGCAAAAAGGGAGTAAATATTTAACTGCTTGTGCTGAAAACAGGCTTTGACTGAAAATTTACTCAACACTTAGAACTATTTCTTTTATTGAAGTAATTTGTGCATTTGTCAACCTTATGTTACAAATTTTCAGAAGTTGGAGTTTTTAGGATGTTTCGGAATTTTAGGACTAATTTTAATTGTGGATCAGCAGCATATATCTTAGAATATGGAGAACATTTATATAAAAAGAGTTGTAACGTTAGCAGAGTATTCCTTTACTTATGAATAAATCTACTCCATTGCATATTTCACAGTAGAGTTTTCAGTATCATGTAAAATTTGATACATGTGACTCGGGGTTAATATATCATCTTGATGACTTAATAAATATTGTAATAATCATTTTTTACTCCTATAGAACATCTCTGTTTCCAAAGCCATATTAAATATTAAAATGGCAACCACAAGGTAGAAATGAGGTTACTAGAATGTAAAACATAATTTAGGACTTTTAGAGATACCTGTTGCTTACCTTAGCAAAGAGCCATTTCTTAACATGTAAGCAAGCTCCTGGGACTGAAAAATAATTCTTATAAATTAACATCTTGATGGCTAAAGTAAAAATGAATGAGGCTGGGATTAACTTTTCAATTGGAGTGCAAGCAGTTTCTGAAATTACCTGTAAGTGCATTGGCAAAGGATTTTGGGGTTGACTGTTTTCTGTACATCCGAAAAGTGGAGACTGTCTACTACAAATCCCAAATGCAGTGGATTTGGCCAAAATTACATTTGGGTTATTTATTCTCTACCTGTGGTTTAGGGAAATAGAAAGATTTCGTTAGTGTCACCAGATACGCTGTGAGCTCAGGTAGGTGGCAGGGTATCTGGAAACAGAAAATAAATCAAGCCTGTCTTTGCCCCAGTTACAATTGAAAGTTTGAATATTGCTTGTTGATATTTAATGTATATAGGATTCCATCACCATGAACATGCCACATATTTGTAGTTTTTGTGATTGTGATTATTAATTCTGACCCCAAGTGTTATATGAAAAATAGGCTTTCTGTTTCCATACTAAATCCAATTCAAAATAAATTGAAATACACAATTTAATTAAAATACAACTTCCCCTTAAACGATCACATTGTAAATGATCACATTGTAGACAGCTTTAAATTACTTTTTATCTTTTACATATTTTGGGAAATGGATATTTTATTTGCAAAATGTATTTATTTTTCATCCATGGAAGTATAAGAAATTGGACATTTTCCTTGCAAGAAAACACTAGACTTTTTTGAGAATATGTGCCATTTGTTTACTTGAAAGTGAGTTACTGAATCTTAATGAAACGAAATAAAGCACCAGACACCGTGACACTACTTAAAGCTAATGCAGTGGCATTTGGAGCTGTGTTCTTCATTCAGAATGGAAACAAGGTTGATCACAGTTCTCACAGACAGTTTATTAAAATTAGGAAATTGTCAGGAAGACTCCAACAGCGGCATGCCATTCACGTTTTAAAGTTGTCCTCCTCTTAACAATAGATATTTGGATAACTTTTTATTCTCTTCTTGGGCTCAGCTGGAAGAAATTTTTACCACAAAAGAAGCCTGATTTTATGCATGTTTGACTTAATTCAGAGAGATTTATGAATACCACAGTAGCCTGTTTGGTTTGGCTGTGAATAATGTGAGGCATATAGCTTTTATTTCTTTCAAGCTGAAATATCTGATGTCTTCTTGGTAACCCTTTTTAGTGAAACAGACAACTTTTAAAAATACTAGAACCCAAACATGAAACATTCTTATTTGTTCATTTTTTTCACACACTTTCTGAAATATGTGAGAAAATATGACTTTTAAAAAAGCAAGAACTTAAATGCATAAAATAAATGTGGCTAAGTAAAAAATATGGTGCCAACTCAGACTCAATATTTTATTTTACAGAATAGCTAAAAGGGAACAGATGTGGAAATAACTATGTTAGAGTAACACACACACACACACACACACACACACACGGGCACAACTAGCATTGCAATATTTTATTGCAATTAAAACGTAGCCTCTGTGTGGCTTTGAAGCAGAGATTGTCTTGGATCAATATAATTTAGGAGGTATTTATTGGCTCAAATCATGATTATAGAGATTTTAGTAATTATAGTTTTCTTTTTCATATTTTGCAGTTACATCATTTGGTGATGGTGGTGTCATTTTACAGGAAGGTACGTTGTTAAGTCTGATTAAAAATAACAAACTCACTGAAAATTCCCATTGTCAAGCATTCTTTGGTTTGGAATATGCATGTAGGAGAGACTAAAGCAAGAACATTTCTTTTCTGAAACATATGCATATTAATGCACTTATGAATTTCATCCTCTGGCAGATGGTTATGAAGGACGGGTCTTATGTAAAGTTGGCATCAGGGATGGAGGGTTGTGAGGGATGTGGAGACAGTTTAGAAATTGTCTCGGCCGGGCGCGGTGGCTCAAGCCTGTAATCCCAGCACTTTGGGAGGCCGAGGCGGGTGGATCACGAGGTCGAAAGATCGAGACCATCCTGGTCAACATGGTGAAACCCCGTCTCTACTAAAAATACAAAAAAATTAGCTGGGCGTGGTGGCG